>NC_048308.1:75610361-75731076 GCF_013100865.1 Trachemys scripta elegans
AGAGTGTGGGAAGCAGGCTGGAGAGATGGCTGGGAGGCAGAGATGGCTCTGACCTCCCAAGGGGGGCTGGGCTGGGATGCCTTGGGACCCCAAGATGGACCTAACTGAGGGGGTCCCTGTTGTCTGTGCCTGCAAGACCTGTCTTGGACTGTATTCCTGTCATCCAAATAAACCTTCTGCTTTACTGGCTGGCTGAGAGTCGCAGTGAATCTCGGGAAGAGGGGTGCAGGGCCCTGACTCCCCCACACTCCGCAACATCTACATGGTGCATTAGTCTTCCCCAAGGGTGTAAATTCTAATGCACACTAGCGTGTTGTGGACTAACTGTCCTGTGTGGATCCTGCTGGTGTGCACTAAAAGTTTCCTTGTGCGCATTAATTTAGTATTGTTTGAAATGGGAAAGTTTAGTCCACACCAGCAGAGTCCCCTGAGTCACTTAGTACATGAAACCCTTTGGTTGCATCCCTGCCTCAGTTTCCCTTAACATACTTTCAAGAAGTCCAGTGAGGCTTATATATATTGAACTGTGCCTCTACAGGGGTCTAGTTTATTCAATTCAAAATGGTGAAATGTGCTACGCAAATGAGCCTCCACACCAGCATCCGAGAAGGAAGAAGGGGGCCAGATTAACCTTAGTCTGTCAACTCCACTTATGTCCCTCTCCTGCCTCCATCCAGGCTCCTTACCTGTGAAGCGCTCTTGACCCAGGATCCTCTTCTGGAGTCAGGGCCTCTGGAGAAAGGTCCCCACAGAGTTCAAACCAAGGCAGCCCTGGCATGTAATTCTCTGTGATCTGCAGCTTCTGCTGAGGTTCTCTCACTGGGACCAAGTTCTGCTAGGGCTTGGCATTCACAGCTCTTCCCTTTCAAAGCCTCTTCTTTGGTCCCCTTGCCTGCTGAGCTCCGCACTGACCCCCGAGAAGAGCTCTCCTTAGGAGCTCTCTGTCTCTGCTCCACTCCCAGTCTGAGCCCTCATGACCCCGGGTAAGGCCTGGGTGCTCCTTACCTACTGAACTGCCGTCCAGCTGGGTCGGCACAATCTCCTCGGCGGAGTCTGTCACAGGCAGGCTGGGTACCTGCCCCTCCAGAGCCAGCCCCCAGGACGGTGCTTGACACACTAGTGCTCAGTAGAATTGAGACTCCCGAACCAGGCAGACAAGCCCTGAGAGCCAAGGCTCTTGAACCCAGCAGGCAGAGGCAGAGTGACACCCAGCGGCTGGGAGCTGAAGTGAGACAACTCAGACTAGAAATAGGGCACTGATGTTTAACGGGAAGGGGAACCATCCACAGGAACAGGCACCCAGGGACGTGGTGGCTTCTCCATCACCGGGAGTCTTCATATCAAGCTCAGGCATTTCTTTCTATAATCTCCATCCCTGCTCAATCACAGCCGATGGGGGGGGATGCAGGAAGGGAGGGATGAGGGTCTCTGGCATGGGCTAAGCAGGAGCTCAGACTGGGGGGATGATAATGGCCCCTTCTGGATTTAACATGTACGATACCAAGGGCCAGGTCAGAGCTGAGCGGGGCTGAGACTCCCTGCGGTACTGAGAGCCGGGTCGGAGCCATAGGGGGCTGTGGATCCCGGCGGTACCCAGAGCCGGGTCGGAGCCATAGGGGGCTGAGGATCCCGGCGGTACCGAGAGCCGGGTCGGAGCCATAGGGGGCTGAGGGGCTTAATGTTGTTAAGTAAATGTTTTTTTTTTCCTGCTCTCACAGAAGCTGAATGTTCCCTCTGGGCTCTCAGTCACGTCTCCCCAGAAGCGCGACTGGTTCATTCACCCCCTGGGCAGCCGACAGGCCTTTCCTATGTGGATGATGTTTGCCTCAGCCATCCCTGCACTCCTGGTCTTCATCCTCATTTTCATGGAGACCCAGATCACTACGTGAGTACTGCTGCCTGCACCCATAGCTCCCTCGTCCCACTGGGCTCCGAGCCAGTGCCTGGCAGCTGTGCGGGGAGATGGACGAGGTGAGGGGTTCTCCGCGTTGGGCTGGGCCCCGGATGTTCAGCCGCAGGCTCGGGCTGCGGGATGCCCAGTCTGGATGTGAGGAGGCAGGGTTCTGTTCCCTGGGACTCTCCTGTCATGGCCCTTCCTGCACAGTGGCTGTGGGTTCCCCTCCCCTGCCAGGTGGAGTCTACGTAGCCTGCACCAGCCTCGCCTAGGAAAGGAGCCTGTCCCTGGGCTTGGCAGACAGGAGAACGGCCAGGAGCGACGAAGAACGTCACCTCTTCCCCCACTTGCCAGGCTGGACTCTCCCCTGCCTGGCAGCTCGTATTGCCAACTGCACCTCTGTGCGGGGCGTGAGCAGTGCTCCCAGCTCCAAAGGCCATTGGGCACATGTTCTGCCCCAGCAGCACAGGCGCAGGGAGGACCCGGGGCTGAGCACACCTGGTGCCGACAGCAGGACCCTCTTCTCCCCCCAGCCTGATTGTCAGTAAGAAGGAGAGGAAGCTCATGAAAGGCTCCGGTTTCCATCTGGACCTGCTGCTCATTGGTACCATGGGCGGGCTCTGCGCGCTGTTCGGGCTCCCTTGGCTGACTGCCGCCACCGTGCGCTCAGTCACCCACGTCAATGCCCTGACGGTCATGAGCAAGGCCATCGCTCCGGGGGAGAAACCGAAGATCGAGGAGGTGAAGGAGCAGCGCGTGACAGGAGTTGCAATCGCTGTCCTTGTTGGTGAGCCCCAAGCTACTGAACTGGGGGGGCAGAGATTGTCCAGGGATAGGATTAGCAGGATCCCCATGGCCAGCAGCCCTACTCCGCCCCCCAACCAGCATGTTGGGGCTCCCTCCAAGACCTTTCCACACCGCTTGTCCAATTCTGGGAGAACACTTCATCCCGTTCCCTGGGGTCCAAAACGCTCGACCTACTCTGTACCTCACCTCTGTGTTCCTAGCTCACTGTGTCTGTTGTTAGTAAAGGTTCCTGGCTGTTCTCCCTCCTGGCTTAGCTGGCTCAGACATTCTGTCATTTTCAACCTTTCAAATTCTAGCCTCCAAGAAATGAGGCCTCCCTCCAAGTGGTAATTACTCATGTCAGGCCAGGCCTAGTTACACAGCACCCCTACCTCATGGCCAGTGCCCCTACCTCACGGCCAGCAGAAGTACCCTGCCCACAAAACCAGTGCCCCGCCCCACTCCCCATGGCCATTGCCCCTATCTTGCCGCCAGCCCTCCCTCCCCCAACAACCAGCACCCCACCCCGCTCCTTGTGGCCAGCACCTCTGCCCTGGCCCCAAAACCAGCGCTGCTACTTTGCGGCCATCGACCTTACCTAGCATGTACAACCAGTGCCCTACTTGTTCCCCACAACTAGTGCCCAACCTGCCCCCCACGGCCAGCGTCCCAGCCCTGCCCCCAACAGCTCCCGATGGCCAGCGCCCCAGCCCTGCCCCTGACAGCTCCCACATCCCCAGCCCTGCCCCTGACAGCGCCCCACGGCCGGCGCCCCAACCGCTCCCACAGCCAATGCCTCTCCCCACCCCCACAACTAGTGCCCAACCTGCCCCCCATGGCCAGCGTCCCAGACCTCCCACAACAACTTTCCATGGCCAGCGCCCCAGTCCTGCCCCTGACAGCGCCCCACGGCCGGCGTCCCAGCCCTGCCCCCAACATCTCTCCATGGTTAGCGCCTTAGTCCAGCCTCAGCCCTGCCCATGACAGCTGCCCACGGCCCCCAGCCCTGCTCCCAACAGCTCTGCAGGGCCAGCACCCCAGCCCTGTCACCAAAAGAGCCCCATGGCCAGCGCTTTAGCCCTGCCCCCGACAACTCTCCAAGCCCAGTGCCCCAGCCCTGCCCCCGACAGCTCCATAGAGCCCCCGCCCCATCCCACGCTTCACAGCTCCCCCGGCTGGGGGCTCCTGACAGTGACCGCCCCTACCCTGTCCTGTGTGGCAGCTAGAGAGACGCAGGCGGTGTCAGAACAATGGTCCATGTGCAGCGGACAAGCAGCTGGGGAGGCTGCAGGTGGGTGATGCCCTGAGCTCTCTCCTTGCAGGCTTGTCCATTGTGATGGGCAACATGCTGCGCCGGATCCCCCTGGCCGTGCTCTTCGGGATCTTCCTCTACATGGGGGTCACGTCTCTCACCGGCATCCAGCTCTACGAGCGTCTCCTCCTCATCTTCATGCCGTCCAAGCACCACCCGGACCACGTCTACGTCGTCAAGGTGAGTGAGCAGGGGCAGTTCGGGGAGCCAGGGCTGGGACTGGGACATGGGGGTGGCTGGTGGGTGGGGACCAGGGAGAATGAGAGGCCCTGGGTGGGAGATGTAAGAGGAGAACTATCCGTGAACTGTCTGGAGGGGCTGAGCGTTCACTGGGGCCGTGCTGTAGACGGGGCGCCGGGGCTGGGAGGAAGGGGTAACTCGCGGGCTGGAGGGGCCGAGCATTGAGTGGGACCATGCTGTAGACGGGGCGCCGGGGCTGGGAGGAAGGGGTGACTCGCGGGCTGGAGGGGCCGAGCATTCAGTGGGGCCATGCTGTAGACGAGGAGCTGGGGCTGGGTGGACAGGGCAACCCATGGACTGGAGGGCCCCAGTGTTCAGTGGGGCCATGCTGTAGACGGGGCGCTGGGGCTGGGAGGTCATTGTGACGCTCAGGTGGGAGGGGGAGGTGGCTTATCTCCCTGAGGGATGGTGCATTGCTAGGCTGGACTTGTGTCCCCAGGTGAAGACCTGGAGAATGAACCTCTTCACCTGCATTCAGCTGGCCTGCATCGTGGTGCTCTGGGTGGTGAAGTCAACAGTGGCCTCGTTAGCTTTCCCCTTTGTCCTGATTATGACGGTGCCCTTACGACGCTTCCTCCTGCCCCGCTTGTTTCAGGACCGGGAGCTCAAAGCCGTAAGCAGCTGTGTGTGACCCGCATCCATCTCCCCGGGGTGGGGCCGTCTTCAGTTCACTCAGGCAGCTGGCATGTGGGGCACTGCCTGCTCAGAGGGGCCGGGAGCTTTCTCCAGCTTCTTGTGGGTGGTGATTTATATGCAGTAGTGCCTAGGCCAGGCCCAGCGCTTTCCAACAGAGCCAGGGGATCCTGCCCCAGTGAGCTCACAGATGCCTGGAGAAGCAGAAGCCTGGAACAGGGACTCCCTGCTCCATCTCGCTCTCCACGGTCAGGGCTGCTGGATCTGGTGAGGTTGGTCTGGAGCTATCTGGCCGTCCCCTCCCAGGCAACGGCTGGGACAGCCCAGCCAACATGCCCAGTTCCCCGGACATTGATATAGTCAAACACAGAGGTCTCCAGACCGAGAGTCCAGGGGTTGGGGCCTCTTTCCATCTTCTGTGGGTGGGGTCCAGGGGCCTCACCACAGAGAAGAGCCTGCGTCAGCAGCTGGAGGCGTGGAGGAGCTTCACAGCCTTTCTTAGGGGCTGTTGCTACCTAGCAGAGGAGCCAGCACCGGAGCTACCAGGGAAAGGACACCAAGCCAGAGAGTGGGGAGGGAGGAATGGGTCACGCGGGGGGGGAAGGAGACAATGTAAGCACCCTGCGACATAACGGGCAAAGCGCTCGATACCAACATCCATCCCCCCAGTGGGGTGGGTGAGGGCCTTGGCTCCTGCCCCTGGGCTGGTGTCTGAGATTGGCGGGAGGTCCACCAGGAGCCCGGCTCTGGTCACTGCCCAGCTTCTGTGTCTGCCCACAGCTGGACTCTGAGGACGCGGAGCCGAACTTTGACGAGGACGGCCGGGACGAGTACAACGAGATGCACATGCCTGTGTGAGCGGCTGCTCCGCCCCCCACCCTGTGGAAAGCTGCTCGTTCCCATGCATTCTCCCTGGCTAAGGCCCAATCCGAATGGCTTTGAACTCATTACACGTCAGATGTTTTCCTGTCTGGACCAAAGAGCAGCTGTGTCGGAACCCTGGAGGGAGGTGGGCAGGGCCGTCCCTGACCCCACCCCTCATCCACTCCGTGGAAGTGTGAGTCTGTCTCCACCTGTACCCAGCGGGAGACGCTTCTCGCATCCAGAGGCTCTGTAGGGGCCTGCACTGCCTCGGGTCATGGGTCTCCCTTACTGGAGACTGGGGGTTGCACTGGTACGCAGGTTAGCAAAGGGGGGCCATGCAGCTGGGAGCCACCACCTGTCCACTCACCACTGAGCTCCGGCTCCTCCAAATGCCAGCCCAAGCTCCACGTTCCACTGAGCCTGAGGCAGGCCTGGGCCCCGCACAGAGCCCCAGTCACAGTGCCTGGCCGGTCTCTGCCTGTGCAGGGCAAGACTCCAAGAGTTGCCTGCTTTGCCGCCCCCAGCTGGGCTGCCCAGCTCCCTTAGCGGGCACACAAGTGGGCTCCTTGCACGACTCCCTGCCACGGGCGGCTTCGCATCTCAGACTGCCCTGCCTGGTTTGCTCACAGTGCTCCTGTGCCATCCTGGGCTGCAGCACGGCCTGGATGATGGGAACTCAGGAGCCTGTGTCCAATCTGCCCCAGGCTCTCAGTGCTACTGGCCCATGCACCTGTGTCCCAACAGCAGGAGTTCAAATCCCATCCCCCTGCCTGTCCGAGTCCATTCCCTGGTGCCTGTCCTCCCTGCTGATCGCTCCAAGTTTTATTTCTGGGGTGGAGGGGTCTGAGGTCATGGGCATTTCCACAGTAACCAGCTGTGATGTCAGTGTTAAGGATTGTGATGTCTGCAGGGGAAGGAGCAGCAGGAGGGGCCTCCTAGAGCAGGCAGGGCTGAGAGGGCTTCCAGAGGAAGTGTCTCCCATGGACCATGCGGCGGGTTGTAGCCATGTCAGTCCCAGGATATTAGAGACACGAGGTGCGGGAGGGAACTTTTATTGGACCAACTTCAGCTGGTGAGCGAGCAGCTTTGGCGCTTACCCCGAGGTCTTCTGCAGTCTGAAAGCACCTTTCTCACCACCAGGAGCAGGTCCAGTAAAAGATGTTCCCTCCCCCACCTTGTCTCCCAGCAGCAGGCATCCACAGCACGGGTGTTGGGGTCACCGGGATACAGCCTCCACCACAGTGACTGGGCCACCCAGGCCCTGGTGACTGGGTTGCTGTGGCTCCCCACCTCTCCTATCCCCATACCTGGGCCACCCACAGTGTCTGGAGGCACCTGATAGCCAGAGCCCATGGCACCCAGGCCTGTCCCTGGGCAACCTTGAATGTCTTCCCACCTGGAAGGCCCAAGGTCTCTCCAGCCGTCAGGGTTTGAGGCCTCATGTGGGTCGCTGCCTGGGCCCTTCAGAGCCCAGCTCTCCCTGCAGCTCTCGCCAGCGGCACTCACAGCCTAGGGTGGGGTAACCTGGTAGCTGCCATGGAGCCCGAGGGTCACTGGTACGAAGGCTCAGTGGGGCAGGAGGCCCTGATGTGACAAAGCCAGAGAAGGCAGGCGCCTGGCCCCTCCACACAGGCATGAGAGGAAGGGGAACCTTGTGGTGCAGGCGCTGGCCTGGGAGTCCTGCCTCCACCAGAACTTCCTGTGGGACCTCAGCAAAGCCACTGACTCTCCCTGCCTCAGTTTCCTATCTGTGAAATGGGGCTGATCCTTCCCTACCTCACGCGTGGGGGTGCTCACTACAGCCACAGGGCCATATGGATACCAGCCTGGTGGAGGGCCGGGCACCTGCTCCCGCCGGGCCACAGCCTGGCACACCAACCGCCCCTGTGATGCCAGTGAAGCCTCCTGGGTAAGAGATGTGTGTCTGTGGCTGCGTGTCCTGTCCCTGTGTCGTGTAGGAGGCCTGCTGTTACTGCGTCTCTGCCAGCCTGGCTGTGCGTTGTGACTCATCTACCCGTAGTGGAAATGGCTGCACCAATAAACCCTTCACAGGAACTGAGCTACCGAGTCTCTGTGCATGCTACAGCCCATGGGGGACCAGCTGCTCCTCCAGGGCAGCAGGTCCAGGAGACCACTGGGGCTGCCTGATCATGTTTCCACCCCATCCACCCCTCGCCACCCATGGCCTGGGAACCCTGGAAGTGGCACTGAAGCCCAATGTCCGCATAGAGCTGTGGGTGAGGGATGCCAGGGGACTGAATTCCTGCTCTGACCTACTGGTGCCACTCGGAAAACAGGGAAGGGGTGAGAAGAGCAGGGCTGCGGGAAGCCCCACAGAGCCAAGGCTTTCCCTGTCCCGAGCTCCGTGGCAGAGGAGCCCGCAGGACCTACCCAGCTGGGTCTCCTGGCTGACAGACACAACCCCCAGCCCCACATGAAGCAGGCTCCCTTTCAGCTGGCTCTGTGCACTCAGTCTCGAGGTTCGAGCAGGGCTAGTCAGGACACCTGGATTCTAATAGAGTTCTGCCCTGTGTGCCTTGGCTGAGTCCCTTCCCCTCCCCATCTCAGTCTTCTCCTCCGCTGCCTAATACAAGAACTAGGGGTCACCAAATGAAATTAATAGGCAGCAGGCTTAAAACAAATAAAAGGAAGTTCTTCTTCACACAGCTCACAGTCAACTTGTGGAACTCCTTGCCTGAGGAGGTTGTGAAGGCTAGGACTATAACAGCGTTTAAAAGAACTGGATAAATTCATGGTGGTTAAGTCCATTTATGGCTATTAGCCAGGATGGGTAAGGAAGGGTGTCCCTCCCTAGCCTCTGTTTGTCAGAGGGTGGAGATGGATGGCAGGAGAGAGATCACTTGATCATTGCCTGTTAGGTGCCCCAGAGGGAGTGAACCTGGCATTGGCCGCTGTCAGTAGACAGGATACTGGGCTAGATGGACCTTTGGTCTGACCTGGTACGGCTGTTCTTATATTCTGGCTTTACCCTTGTTTGTAGAGCCTGGCCCGACCCTTGCTGGGTGGGGCACCTATGAAAAGCCAGCTGCTCGTGCTCTCCCATCACCAGCATCTCTGCCACGGCGCTGAACTGCTTGGAGTTACAGGTGAATCTTGCCTACAGCGGAAATGACTGGCCCAGGGGGTAATGGGAGTGGCTGCCCAGTCTCCGTCTACCCCAGACTCATGCACCAGAATTCAGTGCCCAGGACAAGGATGTAAACGCCACAAACGTGCGAGTCTCAGCCTGGCCAGGCTGGGCCTGAGATGTGGGGCGTCAGCCAGGTTACAAAGGGCAAGCAGAGCAGTTCCCAAAGTCTGGGTCGTGGCCCCAAGTGGGGTCGTTCCATCAGTGGCGGTGGCTGTGGCAAGCCCAAGTGTATGGAGGATGCCATTTTGGGCTACTAACTGGCGTCCTCCATACGGCGTGACCCCATGGATACAGTGCAATAGGGGGGCAAAGATTCCTAGCAGGGCGCTCTGGGGGCCCAGACTCTGGGGCTGCTGCTGCTAAATTTGTGGATGGGGGCCCTAGGGCTGGGCTGGCCCAGGCCTTTGCTGATGGCATGTAATTTAGAGAGCTCCAGCCCTAGGCCGGTCCCTGGGGAACTGGAACCGCTTGTGGGCTCAGCTGGGACACAGCACAGACCCTCCCATGGGTTACCTGGAAATACCATCGGCATCACACAGCATCCTGGGTGCATTTTCTGCCCCCTCTGGCGGCAGAGTCTAGGGCCGGCGCTATGCGGGTCCTAGGTGGCATGTGGGCTGAGTGTTGGGACGACAGGGACGCTGCAGGGAAGGATAAATTGAGTGATACACTGCTGGGGGCGGGGGGATGTTGGCGGCTCAAGGCTTTTGGCCTTGTTCCTCAGGACACTGAGCTGGCCTAGGGGGCCTGACTCTGCTGGGCAGATGCCACTAGTCCTTGCAGTCACAGCTGCGGGAGCTGAGTCCCTCCTGCTCTCACTGTCCAGGTTTAACTTCTGTTCCTGAAACACGTGCCCCCAAATCTCGGAGAGCCGCTGGCAGCAGCAGCTGTAGGGCTCCCACCGCTGGAAGGCAGGTCAGAGATGCAGGTCAGACTCCATCCAGGAGAGGGTGGTGTGGCAGACACGCATGTGCATTGAGCAACGCACACACATGCATACGGACTCTGTCAATTAACAGAGGCAGCAAAAGGGGGTCCAGTCCCTCCTGCCATTGTCCCTCCCTGAGGGCAGGACTCAGCCTTTATTTGTCGGCATGGGAGACGCGGTGGAGCAATGCCCGGAGTCACCGAGGGAAGCAGAGTCCGTCCTACTTGCTGGCAGGAGATGCTGTAGTGTGGCCTGGTCCCTGGCCTGTAGCGACTGCTCCAGCTCTCTGCAGCGCTGCTGCACCTGGGGAAGAGGAGAAGGCGTCACCCGTGCGCTGGCCCCTGTACTGACAGCAGGGTTGGGCCCTACAGGATTCCACTCCGGCTGCCACATCTCCCCTGAGAATCCTCACCCGCCCCTTGTGGGAGCCCCTTTCTCCTACTAGATGGCCCTGCCCCCACTCCCTCCTGCTGCCCTCAGTCTCAGCTGGCCTGCGATCCATACCCTGGCTAGCAGTCTTCTCCTCGGGCCCCACATGGCCATTTGCACCCACAGGCCCATGTTCATCCATTTGCGTGCATGCACACACACCCCAGGGCCTCTCTCTCACATACATACACTCACTCGGAGGCTCAGGTCCACACACACCCCTGGCCCCCTCTCTCACACTCTCAGGCCCACCGACACCCCACGCCCCTTCTCGCCCGCACACACTCACACTCTCGGGCCCAAAGACACCCCACGCCCCTTCTCACGCGCACACGCTCACTCACACTCTCGGGCCTACAAACACCCCATGCTCCTTCTCGTGCACACACGCTCACACACACACACACACACAGGCCCACCGACACCCCACGCCCCTTCTCGCGCGCACACGCTCACTCACACTCTCGGGCCCACCGACACCCCACGCCCCTTCTCGCGCGCACACGCTCACTCACACATAGACCCACAGACACCCCACGCCCTGTCTCGCGCACACACACTCACTCACACTCTCAGGCCCACAGACACCCAGAGGTCCCCCCACACCACAAACACAGGCCCACACCCTCAGTGTGTGTGTGGGGGGGAAATGCATCTGACACCCCAGAATATGGCGTCACCCACACACCATTCAGGGATGAGATTTGTGACCTGTGACAGCAGCTAAGCCTCTTACATCAAGCTGCCGAAGAAGACATGGTCTCAGCTCCAGCTCCAGCAGCCAGTCGCTCTGCAAGATGCTCTTACGATACTCCTCCAGCTCCATGTGCCGCCCCAGGTCCTCCAGCTGTCTGAGCGTTGCCTGGCACTGGCTGCTAAGCAGCGGCATGTCCCAGTCTGCCTGCTCCAGTCTCTGCTGGAAAACGTCGAGCTTGCGCCTTGTGTCTTGCTGCTCCAGCTGCAGGCTGGAGATGCTCTGGGTTAGCTCGTGCAGCTGAGTTTCCAGCACTCCAGCACGTTCCACTCGCCAGAGCAGGGCCATCAGCTCCTCGCGACTCTCCCGCAGCTTGGTTCGCGTCGCATTGATGTTGCCCAGCCAGCCACATCCATCATGGGAGCTGCAGCTGCTGCTGCTTCTCCTGGGTCTGGGATGTAACTGGCCTGAGAAACTGCTGCAGCCCTTGGCAGACTCAGGGAGGCTGATGGCCACTCCATTCCTCCAGGGCTCAGAGGTGCCAGGAGCCAGCCCAGTTCTACGCTCGCCCTTCTCCTGGCCTGGCTCTGGCGGCAGCTGGAAGACGCTGTATCGGCTTCTGTGGAGACTGAGCCACTGCCTGGCAAGCACCGCCGTGGCCAAGCTCTTGTGAAAGATGTCAGGGACCAGCCTCAGAACCTTCACGACGGGGCCAATGTTGGCAAAGCCCCGCAGGGCGCACAGGCTCTGGGGGCCGAAGACTCGGTCGTCAATCACTCCCCGGCTGAGCAGCAAGGCCCACTTCCTCCTGACGGCAAACAGTTGCTTGGCGATATCTGCGATGGAGGTCACAGCGTGGGGACTCTTCTCCCCACTGTGCCCAGCACCAGATCCGCTGCGGGAACCCACGGGAGACCGGCACTCAGCCCTGGCATACAGCTCATCGTGGACATACAGGTGCTCACACAAAGGGAACACGACCTTGGCATCAAACATCTCTTTTAAAGCATTTAAGTACCCCAGGTAGGAGCCAAGCCAGGCGACATAGCCAGGGACATCACAACTCTCAGCGCTGCCTGTCATTTTCACGGTGTCCTGGCATGGCCAGTCCCTGCCCTCAACAAGCTTTTCCAGCTGCTCCAGGCTTTTCACCTCCCAGGTCGGGCTCCCGGGGAGCAGCAGCAGCAGCACGTTGTGAAGCGTGTGCAGGTCAAAGTCTTTCTGGCAGCTCTGCACTTGTGCCTCGAAGGCACGGATCTCGTCCTGGAGGGCAGAATACAAGGTTTCCATGGATGGTCTGGGTGACCTGAGATGGCAGAAAGGAGGTGGAGAAATGTAAGCTGAGCATGCACCACTCTGGCCCCCAGAGCCAACCCCACAGATCCCACTGCAGCTAGAGGGCAGCTGAAAGGTGGGCAAGTAGCAAGGACCATTGGAGAAAATACATGATGCAGCTGCTGGTCAGTGGGTACTTCGCAATGAGCAGCAGCCTGGGGAGGGAGAAGCACTAGGCTAGCCAACAGCCATCTTTCTATCTAGCATTATCCAGGCAAATAAAATACATAAGAGCTGGTGCAGAGCAAAACAGCCTGGCCAAAACTGGGGAGAGAGAGAGACCATCGACGCTGAACAAGTTGCTGCGCCCTCTCTTAGCTAAGCTGCATGTACTCAGCCTTCATCGACGTGCCCCACTGCTGATGATCTCTTGCGTGTAGCTCAGGCAAGTGTCAGATCAAACCGCAGTACCTGTGATCACAGGCTGGCACTCACCCCCACAGCGAGCATGGCGGCCAGGCCAAGCAGAATTCATAACTCTTACAGCTGTACAGACTGTCACTGGACCGACTGCCGGGGGCTCTCAGGGTTATGGAGCTACGGCCGAGAGGCCACGGATTCCAAGCTTCACTTGGACAAACAGCAGCATGTGAAGGTCCCAAAACAAGGGTCTACCTCAGGGCTCAGTTCTAGCTCTGACACCTTTCAATCTCTTCACAAATGACTTCCCAACACCATGGCCAGGCATTTTATCTACGCAGATGACAGCTGTCTGGAAGCACAGGACCAGGGTTTCAATCACAGCAGTCCTAAATGGTGACATGAAAGAGAGATGGCCACTGCTGCAAAGGATGAAGACTTAAACCTTGTACCAAAAAGATTATTTCTGAATGGCTTCTTTCCCCACTCACTGCCCCGGGTCTGCTGCAGGGAGCAGGTAGAGTCTCTCCCTCTCCCCCCCTCCTGTGAGAATGAAGGATGGCCCTCTGCTCCTGCCCCTCCCTCTCCACAGCACCCAGATGGGAAGGGGCAGAGAGGACCCCGCTGCAGCCTCCCTCTCCCCCACCCCAGACTGGGAGAGCAGGGTGGAGATTCCTAGGAGGAGCAGAGGTGAGGTGTGTGTGTGGGGGGGATTAATGTGGGGTCTGGGGGACAGGATTGATTCCTGGCTGGGGGGTATAGGGGTGGGCAGATGTGGGACTGTGCTAGTCACATACACCCCCTCCCCCCCAGTTTTTCAGATCACATTGAGCGCTGAATGGGAGGTGAGAACAGCAGTGGTGTGTAACCCACACCTGCCTGTTACAGAGCAAGCAGGAGCTGGCAAAACATGGCTGTGTTAAATGCGTTCACAGGGCGCGCGTCGGACGTGTGTGTTAAATGCGTTCACAGGGCGCGCGTCGGACGTGTGTGTTAAATGCGTTCACAGGGCGCGCGTCGGACGTGTGTGTTTAATGTGCTCACAGGGCGCGCGTCGGACGTGTGTGTTTAATGCGCTCACAGGGCGCCCGTCGGACGTGTGTGTTTAATGCGCTCACAGGGCGCCCGTCGGACGTGTGTGTTTAATGCGTTGGGTATTGATGCTGATGTGCTGCTTGTGCGGAAATCGGGCCCGGCCTCAGGAAACAGCTCACCTGTGCTGTGCAGGAACGCAGCTACAGCAAACTGGCCTCAGGCTCTCTTGCAGCAGACTCGAAATTCAGTGGCAACCTGAGCAAAACTGCAGCTGTGAGGTATTTATGCAATGAAACAGGAACATGGGCTTTGGCCAGAGCCAGTCCTTGTCTTCTCTACTTCAACATCCAATTACACATTTGACTGGTAAGCCCTTAGTCCTGGGGCCTGACCCCCTAGAGAGCCCTAGAGCAAAGGCCCGAAGGGACCAGCAGATCATTCTAGTCTGACTTCCTGTGTCTCACCGATCACACCCAGCACCTGCACACAAAACCCAACAACTGAAATTAGACCAAAGTATTGCATCCCATAGGAGACTAGACTTTACATGTCCCAAGCAGAGAACAGGAGAGACTGAGGGACACCAGAACCAAGGACCCTGCAATGTCAGGGAAATGATTAGGCGAGATCCACCCAGATAATCCTGGCAAATCACCTGCACCCGCACACTGCAGAGGAGGGTGAAAAAAACAGAAGATTCCTGCCAATCTGACCTGGTGGAAATTCCTTCCTGACCCCACATGGGGCGATCAGTTAGAAGCTGAGCGTGAGCCAGCCAGCCAAGCCCCTGAGAGAGAGTGCTCGGTACCACCCCAGAGCCCTGGCCCTCCCCATCCAGTGTCTCATGTCTAGCCCTGGCCATCCCTGAGGTTTCAAAGGAAGGAGATTAAAAAGCCCTCCCAGAATACACTGGGGGAAAATCCCTTCCTGACTCCTGCAAGTGGCTAGCTGTAACCCGGAAGCATGAGCTTTTAGGCACATAAGACATAAACCAGCAGTGAGTCCCAGGGCTGTTAAGCCTCCCCCCCCCACAAGCAACCACATCCCACAGTTGCACTCCTAAATCTGTAGGCAGCTTGGTAGTGATATCTATTGGTGAATAGGGAGAAGCGCAGCCCAGAGCTGCAGGTGAGCTCCAGGCGGGCAGGGGCTCCAGGGGGAGGGAGCTTTCTGCTGGCAGCTGTTAGCGAGCCAGGGGAAATGACAGAATGGGCCAGGGCCCATTTGCATTTCAGTTATTTCACAGTTTGGGACACTCTGCTTAAAATACAATTAAGTTTGGAGTTTCGGGGCAATAAAGTGCTATTGAGCTTGTTGGGAAATGAAGGGACAAGAGATCGACACCAAGCGGCCTGGGTCACCCTGACCACGACCATAGTCAGGAACAGTTGGGTAAGGCAGGTGTGTTTAACTATTTTCCTTCTGAGGCCCACCCAACATGCTATAAAATTTTCATGGCCTCCCTGTGCTACAATAGCCGGTTTTCTGCATATGAAAGTTTGGGCTGGTGTTAGGGGTTAGCAAGCAGGGTAACTGCCTGGGGCCTTATGCCACAGGGGCCCCCATGAAGCTACCTTGCTCAGGCTTTGGCTTCAGTCCTGGGTGGTAGGGCCCTGGGCTTCAGCCCCAGGCAGTGGGGCTTTGAATTTCTGCCCTGGGCCCCAGCAACTCGAAGGCTAGGTCTACACTACGGGGGGGTCAACCTAAGATACGTGAATAGTGTCGCTGAAGTTGCGTATTTTAGGTTGACTTACCTGGCTGTGAGAACAGCGGCGAATCAACCGCTGCCGTGCCACCGTCGACTCCACTTCCGCCTCTTGCCGCGGTGGATTTCCGGAGTCGACGGCAGAGCCATCGGGGATCAATTTTATCGCGTCTTCACTAGACGCGATAAGTCGATCCCCAATAGATCGATTGCTACCCGCCGATCTGGCGGGTAGTGAAGACGTGCCCTAAGGATGGCCCTGCTTGGTTGACCCCCTGAAAGCTGCTTAGGGAACCCCAGGGGGCCCAGACTCCTGGTTGAGAACCACTGGGGTAAGAGGGAGCCTGGAAAGGGCCAAGAGAGAAGAGGGAAAGTGAAGAGGTTTTTAGTAGTGGGTGAGAGTATCTGGCTGGTGCTACTGCATCTGTGGGGGATCAGCTGTTGTTTGTTTTCTGAGGAGCTAAGCCTGCTGCAAAACAAAGGTACAAAGCTGGTGTGGGTGTGGCTGGGGGTGGCCAGCTGGGTGGGGCAGGGCTAGGCTAAAGCCATAGGGAGAGCAGTACCCTAACTAAGGCACGGGAATGTGGGCTTTCCTAGTAAGCAATTGAAGCTGAAATAACTCCCGATGGGACAGGTGGAAGAGCCCCTGAAGCAGCCCGTGAGCACTGCCCTGTTATATTCCTTCATCTTCACCAACCCAGGACAACAATCTGTGAGCAAGGGAGCTGGCGTAGAGGGAACTGGCCAGAACACATAGACCACGCACAGGTGCCAGAGGACTCAGGTTGGGATTATTGTTCAGATGCCCTGCAGTAGGATGGAGAGTTTACCTAATATTGCTAATTTATTAATTGCTGCTTTTCCCACATTCATTCTGTTGCCCCTCCTGTTATTCCCCCTAAAATGTCTCTTTGTTTTAAATCCCTGGACTCAGTGCTTGTGAGTAAGGAAATACTGCCCCCAAAGATGCCCGGGGGGTATAGATCGTTTCCCAGGTTTTTGGGGAGATTGGCAGCGATGAGGTGTACTCCCCACACTGGTCCTGAGTGGGCTGAATGGGGTCCACTAGGCCTCAGCAACTAATTAGGACACAAACAGGGGAGATGAGCTGGAGAAGGGGACCTACTCCTCTGCGTAGGTGATATAAAGCAGGAGAGGGAAGGCCTGTGGGCTCAGCTATGTGAGGGGTGACCTGCCCTGTGCGTAGCAGTCTGAGGGTGTGTACTCCACACATTGTCTCTGAGAGGGCTGAATGGGGCCCACTGGGCCTCAGTAGCTAATTAGGACACAAACAGGGGAGATGATCTGGAGGAAGCTAATTAGACAAAGGCTTACCTGTGAGGGAACAGGCCGTGCTTCTCCAAAGTGAGGGAGAAGGAAGCAGCCCGTGAGGAAGGAGACTAGTACGATGGTGGAGATGCAGATCTGAACTGTTCACTGCAGGGCCCTGGCACCCAGACCAGAGTGTGGGCCTGGGCTCCCCTACCAGCCACTGCAGAGTGGGCCTGTTTGGGGATAGCGAACTGGAAGACTGCTGGAGTGACAGGCTCAGGGCAGTGGATGTGAGGACAGCCTGATGCTGGCTGCATGGATAGAAGAGACTTTGAAAGTCTGCCCTGGAAGGGGAGCCCACTTAGTGACCTGGCCGGACGGCTGAGTCATGAAGAGGCCACAGCAGCTCCTGAACCGAGAGAGGGGCTGAGGGATGCTGTGTGACCCAGGGAAGAGGCCTTCCTTGGCTTTGAGCTATTCCCCAGAGCCACCAGGTGGAGGTGTCATCCCAGCAGTGAGTAAAGCCCCCCCTCAAGCCAGTGTTATTTAAGCCTCTAGGAAGAACTCCTGGAAAATTGAACCCAGACCTTTTTGCTGCCAACAATACCTGATAGTTTCCATACATTTTCAGTTTTTCAAATGGCTGCAGAATTTTGTCTTGAGAATGCAGAAATAGCTGGCAGGGACAGGAGAGGGTTTTTCCAGCTGGGTTGGGAGCAGCAGGGCTTTGAGGCACAGGGACAGTTTGAGATTATGGGGTAATCGCATTAACTAGGTGTCCCTTCTTAAATGGATAAGCTGTTGACTATACTGATACTTTCATTGTTATCATTATGGTTCAGCCTAACATGCTATTGAGATGAATGGGGCAGGTAGGGTGATCTGACAGCAAGTATCAAAAATTGGGACAGAGAGTGGGGGGTAATAGGAGCCTATATAAGAAAAAGCCCCAAATATAGGGACTGTCCCTATAAAATCTGGACATCTGGTCACCCTAGGGCAGGTCACTGGTCTTTCTCTGAAGACTGCATCAGTCACACTGTTTATGTTTCAATGTATTTTTGTGTGCACACAGACTAGAAATGCCATTCTTTTAAATGAAAGAATAGATGCTGGACCACTGTTCTGCAGCAGAGGGGGATTCGGTGGCAATTCCACATCTGTGGAATGCAGCCTGTAGCCATTTATCAAAGATCTAGGTGTCTGTAGTGTGTGCAGAGGGTGGGTTGTGTGTGTGATGCCCTGTCCCTTTAAATGTTTGAGCACTTCCCCTCCCCAATTCAAAGCCTCCCTTTCCTGTTGGCTTCCTTGTGCTGCAAGAAGAGTCAAGCAATCACAGCACACAGCTGGGCTTGTCAGCTGTGTCTGGGTCAATCTCCTTCTCTGCTGGGTCCAGAACGATCAGTATTGTCTGAGCTGATTTCACTAATGAGCTGGTGGGAGTAGGAGTAAACTACCGTCACCGGACACTTCAGATTAAATTAAACTGGGAGGAGCTGTGAGTGCCGGGGAACAAAGGGTGCTGGAGACCAGAATTCTGGTCAGGAAGGGGTTCAGACACTAGTGATGGGCACCAAGAGAGGAGCTGAGGGACATCAAGAAAGATTCAGCTAATAAATCTGGGGGGAAAGTACCTAAACCCTAATCCATTCCCCAGGGTCACTGGGGAGCAGGAATGGCTGAGAGAACAAGCAGGCAGTTGAGGATGGAATTAGATGTAGATGTGCAATGGGGTATAGTTGCAAGGTCTGGGCAGTTTAGGTCTGAATGCACAAAGGCACCATCACCTCAGAGAGCCCAGAGGTCACAGTGCTGGTGGGCTGCATCTGGAATGAGGTTAAATTCTGGGTCCTTGATCATCAAAAGTGCCTGGAACGTCTGGGCCTGGGAGGGGTGAGAAGAGCCAAGCGCAGAGCAGGGGTGGGGGGATTCCCCCTCTATCTTGGAATGTGCCACTGGGACTTGGGAGGGTGTGAAGACAGGCTGCACATCTGGGAAGGGCGTGAAGCCCAAGTGGGGAGAGGCTGGCTGGGGTGGGAGCTGTTGTGAAATGAATATCGGGAATTGATACCTGATACCCTGAGGGTGAGCTGCATTCTATATCAGAGGGATAAATACCAGGGAGGGAGAGGAATTATTTAAGTTCTGTACCAATGTGGACACAAGAACAAATGGATACAAACTGGCCATCAGGAAGTTTAGACTTGAAATTAGATGAAGGTTTCTAACCATCAGAGGAGTGAAGTTCTGGAACAGCCTTCCAAGGGGAGCAGTGGGGGCAAAAGACATATCTGGCTTCAAGACTAAGCTTGATAAGTTTATGGAGAGGATGGTATGATGGGATAGCCTAATTTTGGCAATTAATTGATCTTTGACTATTAGTGGTAAATATGCCCAGTGGCCTGTGATGGGATGTTGGATGGGCTGGGATCTGAATTACTACAGAGAATTCTTTCCTGGGTATCTGGCTTGTGAGTCTTGCCCACATGCTCAGGGTTTAGCTAATTGCCATATTTGGGGTTGGGAAGGAACCAGGGCAAATTGGCAGAGGCCCTGGGGGTTTTTCGCTTTCCTCTGCAGCGTGGGGCATGGGTCGCTTGCTGGAGGATTCTCTGCACCTTGAAGTTTTTAAACCACAATTTGAGGACTTCAATAGCTCAGACATAGGTTAGGGGTTTGTTACAGGAGTGGGGGGGTGAGATTCTGTGGCCTGCGTTGTGCAGGAGGTCAGACTAGACGATCATAATGGTCCCTTCTGACCTTAACGGCTATGAGTCTATTAGGCTGTGTCTGTGTTTCCCAAGCACTGGACTGGACACTAGAAAATGTCCTGTAGGGGCCATGCTTGGCCGGGCCTCTAGGTGGATGTGGCTAACTCCCAGATGCCCCAGAGATGAGTGCTGTGGAAATGCTGTCAATACAATAAACTAACAGGTCTCTTCAACCTGGACCACTGTGCTTCTCCTGCATTCCCCCCGCACTGGTCCCCTCTCATCCTTCCATGTCCCCTGTTTCCTTCCCTACAAAGCCAGTTCTCTGAAGCTGAGAACTTACCAGCTCTGGGAAAGGCAGCCGCTGGCAGAGAGGAGGAAGTGCTGGAGCTGGGTTCTGCTGCACTGAGCCCTTTGCTCTGTGCCATGGAGGAGAGGCAGGGCTCACAAACCTACCTCACCATGGAAACAGCAAGTTCAGACATGCTGCAAACACTGGGATCCATAAGGACCAGCCCTGTAGCCTATCATGCCCAGCCCCAGGCAGTGGGGGAGGAGTGCTGGCTCCAGGGGGAGGAAGTGCCTGGGTATTCCAGTCTCAGCCCCTCCCAGCAGGGGCCACTGTAGGCAGGGGGGCAGGAGCGCTGGCTGTGGGGGAGCTCCCAACTATTCTAGTCCCAGTATCTCCTAGCTGGGGGTGCTGCAGGGAGTGGGTCAGGAGTGCTGGCTGCTGGGGGAGGAGAATGGTACTCCTGGGTACCCCAGTCCTGGCCACAGGGCTGAAAGTGTCCTAGACCTGGCAAATCAAGTTTTCTACAACTCCAGGCAGGTCCCTGGGGGGGGCCACGTTTCGCCTGTCAGGAATCGGGGCCTGCAACACAGCCAGGGTCTGGGCCACCTAGGAGTGCAGCTGGCCTGTGGCAGGCTGCCTGATTAGCTACCCTGCCGGAGAGATAGCAGGAGTCAGCAGGCCGCTCTCAAGCCCAGCACCAGCGCAGTTGGGTGGCTGCTCAAAGCATTGGCCCGTGGCTGCAGCAGCTCCTGCCCCTGCCTTGCCCAGCTTCAGGTCACCTGGCTCTGCTGATTTCTGACTCTGGACCTGACCCGAGGCTTCTGTTCCTGGCTACCGACTCCTGCTGTAACCACTTGGCACGAGCGCCTGCTGACACAGCTTGTCTGATGGGGAAACCCCTCTGGCTGGCTGCTTTCCCCAGAGCCTCGCCCCCTACCCCCAGAGTGTAAGCAGGGGCTGCGGTAGGAGGCAGGCAGAGCTCTCTGGCCCCTCTGAAGATGAGACTGTTCTCATAGGAGGGGAGGAGGGAGCAGGGAGAGCCCAGCTGCTCCGGACACACCTGTCCCCTCCTCCTCCCTGTAACACCTGCTCTGGGAATGGGCACAGGGGACCCTGCTGCAGCCCCATGGAGGAGCAGAGGTGAGGGACATGGAGACAGAGTTGATGGAGGGGAAATCTTAGAACCCTCACTTTTTTTCAGACTACTTTAACCAATGTCTGGCATCCCCCAGCAGGGGGCGCTGTGGGGAGCGGGGCAGGAGCACTGGCTGTGGGGGGAGCTACCAGCAACTCCAGCCCGGCCCTTCCCAGTAGGGGGCGCTGTGGGGAGGGGGGCAGAAGCGCTGGTTGTGGGGGGTGGAGCTCCCGGCTACTCCAGCCCAGCCCTTCCCAGCAGGGAGCGGGGCAAGAGCGCTGGCAGTGGGGGGAATGCCTGGCTATGCAGCCCCAGCCTCTCCCAGCAGCGGGCGTTGTGGGGAGCGGGGCAGGAGCGCTGGTTGTGGGGGGCGGAGCTCCCAGCTACTCCAGCCTGGCCTTTCCTAGCAGGGGGCTCTGCAGGGAGCAGAGCAGGAGCCCTGGCAGTGGGGGGGGGGGGAGTTTTGGCTACGCCAGCCCCAGCCTCTCTCCGCAGGGGGTACTGTGGGGAGTGGGCTGCCATGGGGCTGATGGAACACAGGGTCTGCGCAGACACAGCGCTGCGCTAATGGCATTGATCTCAGCGCTGCGCCTCTCGTGGAGGTGGAGTTGTTAGGTCGGTGTAGTGGGTGACTGACACTGTCGGGAAGAGCATCGTAGTGCAGATGCTGACAGAGTTAGGTAGACGTAAGCTGCCATACATCAATCTAGCTCTGTAGTGTAGACCTTGGAAACGGAGGTCTGGCCTGAGGGGTGCCCCTGGGTGGGGCTGGTCACCTCCACTGGATGGGTTTGAGTTAACGTTGGGAGCGTTGATAGTTGTGCATTACACTCGTGCAGTGAATTGTGCATGCTCAGAGGTGACCCTCCCGAGCAGCGTGACCCTGCTGATGTCAGGGCAGTGACTCCTGAGTCAGGCCCAGCCTGCACAGTGCTCAGAGACAGATGGGAGCTAGGAACTCCGGGGTTCAGACTCTTACTGCAGAGCCTGGGGCCGGTTACTTCCTCCCTATGGCTTTGCCTACACGAACCCCCTTTCCCTTTGCTCAGACTGGCTCAGTTTGTGGAGGGATCTCTAATGCAGCTCCAGCAATTTTCAGGGGCCAGGTCACAGAGACCTGCTCTGATCTGCATTAGACAACAAGGTGCTCAAAATGCTTGTAGTTGTGTGGAGTCCTGTCTGCTCTGGTGCTTCCACCACTGGGTTTGAACAAGTGGTGGCAATGGCTCGTAACTTGAGCAAAGCAGCCCCTGTGCAGACAGTTTGTCTCCTTTTCTCCAGCTGCAAAAGGAAGACTAATAACAAGGACCCAGCTCCCAGCAGCGGGGCTGTGAGGCTGAATTAATGAATGCTTGGAAATATCCTTGGATGGAACGGGTTTGACAAACGGTATTATTCTCTAATTTTAATTCCTGTTGTTCATGCTCTTGCCCACTAGGGCGCAGCACAGAGTTAGATTGCAGCATTGGACACAGATTGTGAGCTGTCCCTCTGGCCAAGTCCTGGTCTCTTCGGGGGGCTGTGGAGCAGTGTACTGAGCATAGGGGCCTGTCTGCCGTAGCTTGGCCTTGGCTCCTGCATGGTCAGTGGTGCACTGAGCTGAGGCGTAACACTTCTGCACATGCTCATCCCCAGAAGAGAGATGTACCTCATCCTGTTCTCATCAGAATCCCAGAAAAAGGGAAACTGGAATTCAGATGCAGACTTTTAACAGCAAGTGTCATTCAGCATTAGAGCAGCTTTCCAAGGGATATTGTGGATTCTCCATCACTTAGATTCATAGATTCCAAGGACCACTGTGATCATCTAGTCTGACCTCCTGTATCACACTGGCCAGAGACCTTCCCCAATGTAATTGCTAGAGCAGATCTTTTAGAAAAACATCCAATCTTGATTTTAAAATGGTCAGCGATGCAGAATCCACCGTGGCCCTTCATAAATTGTTCCAATAGTTAATTACTCTCACTGTTAAAAATGTATGCTTTATTTCCAGACTGAATTTGTCTAGCTTCAACTTCCAGTCACTGGATTGTATTAGACCTTTCTCTGCAAGGTTGAAGAGACCATTATTAAATCGCTTCCTGGCTCTTTGAGCTGTGGTCCGAGTGTAGTATTTGTTCCCCCTGTAGATACTTGTAGACTATAATTGTCACCCCTTAACCTTCTCTTTGTTAAGCTAAATAGATCGAGCTCCTTGAGCCTCTCACGATAAAGTGTGTTTTCTAATTCTTTAATCATTCTCGTGGCTCTTCTCTGAACCCTCTCCAATTTATCCACATCCTTCTTGAATTGTGGGCACCAGAACTGGACACATTATTCTAGCAGTGGTCAAATATAGAGGTAAAATAACTCCTCAGAAGAGCTCTGTAGAGCTCAAAAGCTTGTCAGTTTCACCAACAGAAGCTAGTCCAATAGAAGATATTACCTCACCCACCTTGTCTCGTATCTTGGGACCAACATGGCTACAACAACACTGCAAACAACTCTCTACTCCTACTCTAGGTTTGAATCCCAGGACCACATTAGCTCTTTCGCCCACAGCATCATGCTGGTGTAAAGCCCAACACAGAGGGAAGCTGTTGGGCCAAAAGACCACTGGGAGCAGCACAAGCTGGGTGCTTGGGAGCAGCCTCGTGGTGTTTAGAATGTGGGGGGTTATTTTTTAAAGGGGAGACCAAAACAGCTGCTCGTTGTGTGGGGCTGTGTGGAGAACTTCAAAGATTCTAGAGCAGTGGGAGCTCAGGGAGGTTTTTTTTAGGGGGGGGAACAGCTGGGGAGAACAAGTGCCAGCTTCCCCTTCCATCCCAGCACTGCTGTGAGCGGGCCCAACAGGTAACTCAGAAACGGCTGGTGGAGTCTTGAGGGAGGAGGCCCAGTGATGTGGGAGAAGGAGTCCAGTAGCGAGCAAGGGAAAGCAGCAATTGGCATTAGAACAGAAGCAGGGGCGGCTCTACGTTTTTTGCCGCCCCAAGCACGGCAGTCAGGTGGCCTTTGGCGGCACGCCTGCGGGCAGTCTGCTGGTCACGCGGTTTCGGCAGCGTTTCTGTGGGTGATCTGCTGGTCCTGCGCCCCGCCGAATTGCCGCCCTCACAGCGACCGGCACGCTGCCCCCCACCGCTTGCTGCCCCAGGCACATGCTTGCTGCGCTGGTGCCTGGCGCTGCCCCTGAACAGAAGGGACAGTAAGTGGGAAGCCAGTTGGTAGGGATCCCTGCAGCACAGTTGTGTTGTCGTCGGAGTGCCAGGAACAGAACTGAAATTGAGAGATTCCAGTTCAGAAGGAACAAGAAAGACAGAGATAGTAGGAATTTTAGTAGATTCTATTTAACTTCCTCCAGATATACTAGTGGAATGGAAATAGTGTATCACCATATGAGGAGACTATCTTATCTGTTTTTCCCCCAAATACAGAACAAAAATATTTATTGAATGCTTCTGCTTCTTCTGAATTGTTGATAATTCTACCATTCAGGGGCACCGGAACAAAGGGGGCCATGCCTCCACCCACACTTTTTACTGGCTGTAAGGGCGAATGATATGGGAAATGGGGCAGAGAAGAGTGAGCGGGGGGTGGGGCCTTGGGGAAAGGGGTGGCATGGGGGGGGCAGGGCCATGGTTTGGGTGTCAGTGGCCACCCCACTTTTAGGAAGCTTCCACTGCTCCTGCTACCATTTCCATCTAGTAATGGGCCAGTACTATTTTTTTGTTCCTAATATATTTTTTTAAAACTCATTGTCCTTAACTCTGCTGGCCATAGATTTCTCCATGTGTCCCTTGTATACCCCAAATTAAAAAACATAGTAAGAGAACCAAAAAAGTGCCACCGTGACTAACCAAAAAAGTCAAAGAAGCAGTGAGAGACAAAAAGGCATCCTTTAAAAAGTGGAAGTTAAATTCTAATGAGGAAAATAGAAAGGAGCATAAACTCTGGCAAATGAAGTGTAAAAATATAATTGGGCTAAAAAAGATTTTGAAGAACAACTAGCCAAAGACTCAAAAAATAATAGCAATTTTTTTAAGTACATCAGAAGAAGGAAGCCTGCTAAACAACCAGTGGGGCCACTGGACAATCGAGATGCTAAAGAGGCACTCAAGGACAATAAGGCCATTGCAGAGAAACTAAATGAATTCTTTGCATCGGTCTTCACAGTTGAGGATGTGAGGGAGATTCCCAAACCTGAGCCATTCTTTTTAGGTGACAAATCTGAGGAACTGTCCCAGGTTGAGGTATCATTAGAGGAGGTTTTGGAACAAACTGATCAACTAAACAGTAATAAGTCACCAGGACCAGATGGTATCACCCAAGAGTTGTGAAGGAACTTAAATATGAAATTGCAGAACTACAAACTGTAGTCTGCAACCTATAATTTAAATCAGCTTCTGTACCAAGTGACTGGAGGATAGCTAATGTGATGCCAATTTTTAAAAAGGACTCCAGAGGTGATCCTGGCAATTACAGGCCTGTAAGCCTGACTTCAGTACCAGGCAAAGTGGTTGAAACTATAATAAATTGTCAGACATATAGATGAACATAATTTGTTGGGGAAGAGGCAACATGGTTTTTGTAAAGGGAAATCATGCCTCACCAATCTACTAGAATTCTTTGAGGGGGTCAACAAGCATGTGGACAAGGGGGATCCAGTGGATATAGTGTACTAAGGTTTTCAGAAAGCCTTTGACAAGGTCCCTCACCAAAGGCTCTTATGCAGAGTAAGCTGTCATGAGATAAGAAGGAAGATTCTCTCATGGACTGGTAACTGGTTAAAAGATAGGAAACAAAGGGTAGGAATAAATGGTCAGTTTTCAGAATGGAGAAAGGTAATTAGCGGTGTCCCCCGGGTCTGTTCTGGCACCAGTCCTATTCAACATATTCATAAATGATGTGGAAAAAGAGGTAAACAGTGAGGTGGCAAAATTTGCAGACGATACAAAACTACTCAAGATAGTTAAAGTCCCAGGCAGACTGTGAAGAACTACAAAAGGATCTCACAAAACTGGGTGACTGGGCAACAAAATGGCAGATGAAATTCAATATTGATAAATGCAAGGTAATGCACATAAGAAAATATAATCCCAACTATACATATTGTGACAGACCCAGACTAGTGGGGTACAGGAGTCTGGTAGAGGGCAAATATACTGGTCACTGGATGAGTAGTTGTCTGTTCCCTGAGTGACCAGAGCAGGGGCTGCACTAGAGTAATCAGGAACCTGCTAGAATCAGTTAAGGCAGGCAGGCTAATTAGGACACCTGGAGCCAATTAAGAAGAAGCTTCTAGAATCAATTAAGGCAGGCTAATCAGGGCACCTGGGTTTTAAAAAGGAGCTCACTTCAGTTTGTGGTGCGAGTGTGAGGAGCTGGGAGCAAGAAGCACAAGGAGCTGAGAGGGTGTGCTGCTGCTGCTGCTGGAGGACTGAGGAGCACAAGCATTATCAGACACCAGGAGAAAGGTCCTGTGGTGAGAATAAGGAAGGTGTTTGGAGGAGGCCATGGGGAAGTAGCCCAGGGAATTGTAGCTATCATGCAGCTGTTACAGGAGGCACTATAGACAGCTGCAGTCCACAGGGCCCTGGGCTGGAACCCGGAGTAGAGGGCGGGCCCCAAACCTCCCAATTGACCTGGACTGTGGGTTCTTCCAGAGGGGAAGGTCTCTGGGCTGTTCCCCAACCCACATGGTGAATCTCTGAGGCAAGAAAATCTGCCAATAAGCGCAGAACCCGCCAAGATAGAGGAGGAACTTTGGCACACTGGTGTCAGAAGTGGGATCTTGGGGTGCACAGCGTGGCGGAAGAAGGAGGGTGATTTAAAACAAAACAAAACACAACAACAACAAAACAAAAAAAGGGAGAGAGTTTATTTTTTTTTCACCACAATGGATGACGTAGTGCGGGCACTGATACAAGCTACGGCGGCCCAGCAGGAGGCTACCCGTGTCCAGGCAGTCGCCCAACAGGAGGCAGTGCAGCTGCAGCAAGAGACTAATCGCCTGCTGATGGACCAGGCTGCTCAAGACCGAGCTATGTTGCGGGAACTGGTAAACCAGGTAAAGTCCCTTACAGAACTGAATCACGGCCATGATGGGACGCGGCTCATACGGGCCAGCCATTGGCTGCAGAAAATGACACGGGAGGATGATGGAGAGGCAAACCTTCTGGCCTTTGAGAGGACAGCCCTATGGGAGGCCTGGCCTCGAGATCAGTGGTCTGGCATCCTTGCCCCATTCCTGTGTGGGGAGGCCCAGAAGGCCTACCATGATCTGCCTGAAGAGGCTGTGGCAGGCTACCCCCAGCTGAAAGAAGAGATCCTGGCCAGATCTGGGGTAATGACAGCAGTGCGGGCCCAGCAGTATCATGGTTGGAGGTATCAGGAAGACAAAACCCCGCAGTCCCAATTGTATGACTTCATCCATCTCGCACAAAAGTGGTTGCAAACAGAGTCCCGGAGTCCGGAAGAGATACTAGCGGTTCCGGTCATCGACCGATACATGAGGGGACTACCACCAGACCGTCATGCCTGGGTAAGCCAGAACGAACCCTCCACCTATGATGAGGTTATCGCCCTGGTAGAGAGGCAAAGGACAGCGAGGGAGCTGACCCGACCAGTTAAGGAAGAGGCACCCCGGGGTTAAACTAGCAGCACCAAGCCCTAAAGTTTGGGTGACTGGGCCACCAGGAGGGCCCAGGTGGAAAAAGAGAGAGGCTGAAGGCCCATCAGAGGCCACAAAGAGTCGGAGCACTGAGGGAGAAGAGGATCGTGATGTTAGACTGCCCAAACCAAGAGACCGGGGAACGCCTAGGGCTCCATACAGATGTTATGCCTGCGGGGAGTGGGGACACATAGCTGCACAGTGTCCCAGTGCTGAGGAGCCTATGCAGTGTAACCTGGGGAACTGGGCAGATCCATGCTCCCTAATCCACCTTGTGGGGGTCTCACTAACCCCACATATGTATACCAGACCAGTGAAAATAAATGGGGTAGGGACCACGGCACTGGTTGATTCGGGGAGTGCTATCACGCTTATCTCAGGAAAGCTCGTGAAGCGTAGTCAGCTGCTACAGGCTAAATGTACGGGGATAACATGTGTCCACGGGACAGTTAGTTACTACCCCACCATCCCAGTAAAAATCGAGATCCAAGGGAACACTACTGAGGTAGCAGCAGGTGTAGTTCCTAAACTCCCATACCCAGTGCTCATAGGGAGGGACTTCCCAGGGTTTGGAAACTTACTCCCAGTAGGGGGATTGGAGAAAGATGGGGACCCTAAAATTGGTGAGGCATCCACAGCAGACTGTCAACCCCCAATCTTCTCTGAAATATCCCCAGATTTGTTCTCCACTCCCAGACAAGGTAGAAAGACAAAAAGGGAAAGAAGGGCAGCTAAGGCCTTGGGAACCCGAATACTGACCCAAAGCCAGAGGGTCGCTCTTGTAGGTAGGCGGACCCGCGCAGCTGAAAAGAAGGCCACACAGGAGGGAGAAGCACCTGAGTCTGACCCCCACCCTAATGCTTCTGAACCAGTAGAGGCAACAGAGACTGGGCCCCTAGATCTTGGGCAGATTAGCCCCGGGAGAGGAAATTTTGGACGGGACCAGGCAGAAGACCCAAGGTATGACCACATTAGGAAGGAGGTAACTGAAATAGATGGGGTCCCCGTGGAAGGAAAAACCCAGGGACCAGGACCCTACTTCATAATGAAGAAGGATCTCTTATACCGGGTTGCACCAGTACAGGGGCAGAAGGTACAGCAGATCCTAGTACCTCAAAAACACCAGAACGTTGTATTAAGTCTGGCTCATAGTCATCTTTTGGGGGGGCATTTGGGGGTAGAGAAGACCCTGGCACGAGTCTTATGACAGTTCTTCTGGCATGAAGTACATGAAGAAGTGCGGAGGTACTGTGTCTCCTGCCCGACATGTCAGCTGCACAGTCCCCGTCCCCGCTTGAGGGCACCTTTAGTACCCCTTCCCATCATAGCGGTCCCCTTCGAGCGAATAGCCATGGACCTAGTGGGACCCCTGGAGAAGACGGCTCGGGGCCAGCAATATATACTTGTTGTTTTGGACTATGCTACTCGCTACCCAGAAGCCGTCACCCTGCGGAACACGGCCTCTAAAACTATAGCCAAAGAGCTGGTGGGGATCTTTGCCCGAATGGGGCTACCGAAGGAGATATTAACCGACCAAGGAACCCCATTTATGTCAAGGCTAATGAAGGACCTCTGTACGCTGCTCCATATACATACCCTGAGAACTTCAGTCTACCATCCGCAGACTGATGGGTTGGTAGAAAGGTTTAACCGAACCCTCAAGGCTATGATAAGGAAGGTGGTAAGTCGGGACGGGAAGGATTGGGACACCCTACTACCCTACCTTATGTTCGCTATCCGGGAGGTACCACAGGCCTCAACTGGGTTTTCCCCCTTCGAGTTATTATACGGGCGTCATCCCCGTGGCATACTAGATATCGCCAAAGAGATCTGGGAAGAGGAACTCAATGAGGGGAGAAATATAATAGAGCATGTAATGCAGATGCGAGACCGGATAGCCCGGGTTACCCCTATTGTACGGAAACATTTGGAGAAGGCACAGGAGGCCCAGCGAACCCATTACAATCGCCTGGCAAAAGTGCGACAGTTCCAACCAGGGGATCGGGTTATGGTGCTGATACCCACGGCAGAAAGCAAGCTTCTGGCCCAATGGCAGGGGCCCTATGAGGTGGTTGAACCCGGGGAGGGGGAAGTAACCTACAAGGTGCAGCAGCCAGGACGCAGAAAACAAGAACAGATTTATCACGTTAACCTTCTGAAACCCTGGCATGCACAAGAGGCATGCACAACGGTCCAAAAAGACCTAACCCAGGAAAACAAGCCTTCCAAACAGGTGAGAGGATCTCCCAATTTAACACCAGACCAGAAGAATGAGATGTCTGAGATGATCTTCCAGAACCAAGATGTGTTCTCGACAAAACCGGGTCGAACAACCGAGACATATCACCATATCGTCATGAACCCTGGGGCCAGAATAACAATGAGGCCCTGTTGGATGCCAGCAGCAAAAAGGGAGGAAATAAAAGCAGAAGTAAAAAAAAATGCTGGAGTTAGGGATCATCGAAGAATCCCACAGTCAGTGGTCCAGCCCAATCGTGCTGGTGCCCAAACCTGATGACACCACAAGATTTTGCAACGACTTCCGGTGACTAAACGAAGTATCCCAGTTCGACGCGTACCCCATACCTCGCATAGATGAGCTAGTGGACCGTCTGGGCTAATGCCCGGTACTTGACTACCCTAGACTTGACAAAGGGGTACTGGCAGATTCCCCTTGCGGAAGACGCAAAGGAAAAGACTGCGTTCTCTACACCAGAGGGTCTTTTTCAATATACTGTCCTCCCTTTTGGACTACATGGGGCCCCAGCTACCTTCCAGCGCCTCATGGACAAGCTATTACGCCCGCATAACAGTTATGCTGCTGCCTACTTGGACGATGTGGTCATTCATACCCCAGACTGGGAAACCCACCTGGAGAAGGTGGAGGCAGTCCTCGATACCTTCAGGTGAGCTGGCCTTACAGCAAACCCTGCCAAGTGCGCTATAGGGTTTACAGAGGCCAAATATCTTGGCTACATTGTGGGAAAAGGTCTGGTAAAACCCCAAGTGAACAAGTTAGAGGCCATCCAAAATTGGCCCCCACCAAGTCGCAAGAAACAAGTCCAGGGGTTCCTAGGTGTGGTGGGGTATTACCAACGATTTATCCCCCACTTTGCCACAATTCCCTTGAAGCATGGAACTATTATTACAGGCTAAAACTACAGAAGCAGAGCAGTTTCCGGGAAGAGGAAATGTATTAAATGCATCCTGGTCTTCAGCACCCAGACAGCCAGTCAGCAAATCTCACTGCTGCTGAACCAGCCCCATTGGAAATGATTTAACACCGTGTAACATCTGTGTGGGCCTGGCTGGGTCCTTTAGGCAGCAGCTCTGCACCAGGTTCAGAGACAAAGGCAGAGAAGGACACTCTTCTGGCTATCCTCATGAATTAATGTTCCTATTGTAATTAGGAAGTAGAACATCCCAAAGCAGCTCAGCTTTCTTACTCCAGGAACTTCTGTCCCACAGCCAAGACTATACTCCAGAGAGCCACATTATGAAAGCACATCTCCACGCATGCGGATTGGAAGGAAATGCTGGCAGGAAACAACCATTCTGGGGCGCAACTTGAAAATTGGAACTAGGTTAGGATGACCAGATGACCCGACTTTATAGAGACAGTCCCGAATTTTTGGGTCTTTTGCTTATATAGGCTCCTATTACCCCCCCACCCCGGTCCCGATTTTTAACACTTGCTGTCTGGTCACCCTAAACTAGGTATTCTGATACTACAGTGAGGTGGAAGGCATGCCCCCTCAACTGCAGAGATGCAGCTAGGGAGAGATGATCCAGAACCCTGCCCAAGGGAGGGAGTAACCTGGGAAGTTTTAACAGGATTCAAACAGTACAGCTTGGCCAAGCAATAACTAAGATGTGGTCAGAGGGAGGCCATGATGTTCAGTCTGGAAAACAGGTGACTAAGAGGCAGGGCTGCCGACTTTCTAATGGCACAAAACCGAACACCCTAGCCCCGCCCATTCCCCCGAGGCCCTGAACCCACTCACTACATTTCCCCCTCCCTTGGTGGCTCGCTCTCCCCCACCCTCACTCACTTTTACTGGGCTGGGGCAGGGGGTTAGGCTGTAGGAGGGGGTGAGGGCTCTGGGGTGAGGGCTCTGGGGTGAGGGGTTCAGGGTGTGTGAGGGGGCTCTGGGCTGGGGCAGGAGGTTGGGGTGCAGGGGGGGAGGGCTCTAGGGTGCAGGAAGGGGCTGGGGGTGGGGGGGGGGCTAAGGGGGGGGGGTTGGGGCGCGGGGGGGGGCTCCAGGTTGGGGGGGGCTCAGGGCTGGGGTTGGGGTTTGGGGTTGGAGTGCGGGCTTACCGCGGGTGGCTCCCAGTCAGCGGCACAGTGGGGCTAAGGCAGACTGCCTGCCTGTCCTGGGGCTCCATGCTGTGGTCCAGAAGTGGCCAGCAGGTCCGGCTCCTAGGCGGGGAGGGGGGCAGGAGGCTCCGCGGTACGCGCTGCTGTCACCTGCAGGTGCTGCCCCCCCCCCAGCTCCCATTGGTTGGGAACCAGCCAATGGGAGTGCAGAGCCAGTGCTCAGGCAGCACGTGGAGCCCCGTGCCCCCCCCCCCCCGCCTAGGAGCTGGACCTGCTGGCCACTTCTGGGGACAGGTAGGGACTAGCCTGTTTTAGCCCCCCAGCACCGCCGATCAGGCTTTTAATGGCCCGGTCAGCAGTGCTGACCGGAGCCGCCGGGTTCCTTTTTTGACCAGGTAGTCCGGTCGAAAACCAGATACCTGGTCACCCTACTAAGAGGGGATATGATAGAGGTCCATGAAATCATGAATGGTGTGGAGAACGTGAATAAGGAAGTTTTTACCCCTTCACATAACACAAGAACTAGGGGTCACACAATTAAACACCTAGGCAGCAGGTTTAAAACAAACAAAAGGAAGTATTTCTTCACACAACACATAGACAGCTAGATAAGTTCCTGGGGGATAGGTCTGTCAATGGCTATTAGCCAAGATGGGCAGGGATGCAACCCCATGCTCTGGGTGTCCCTAAGCCTGAATGCCAGTGTGACACGCTGTACCTTGGGGGAACACCTAGCACCCCCATGTTCATCCTTATAATATTATTGTGTGGTATCCGATGCAAAGTTTGTCATGTCGGGTGTCTACGGAAGGCTCATGATGCACTGAGCAGTGTTGTTATACTAATGTTATAGGTTGTAATTTCATGTATATAGTTATGAGGCTGAAAATGTGTCCTCATGGCTTAAAACAAGCTCAGGCAAAACTCTCCAGGAGCAGAGGGGCAGTTCACATCTCATCAGGGCATGTATGGGACAAACCCAGCCCAGCCTCACAGGAACAAATGACACTGGCCTAGGCAGCAACAAAGGATCTGTTGGACTCTTGAGTGACTCAGACCCCTTCCTTTGGTCAGTTTGGGACTGCAATGAGGTAATGCTCACCTGACCCTGAAGGGGGGGGAGGGCAAAGCCAAGAGGGAAGAAAGAACATGATAAAAGGGAGAGACATTTGCCATGCTCTTCCTCTCTTCCACCTCCATCTACAGGCACCACCACCAAGCGACTGAAGCGCTGATCAAAGGGGAAAGCCTGGCTGAAGGGTAACCAGCCAGCCTGTGGTGAGAAGCATCTAAGTTTGTAAGGGCATTGAAAGTGTTAAGATCAGCTTAGAATGTGTTTTGCTTTTATTTCATTTGAACAAATCTGACTTCTTGTGCTTTGACTTATAATCACTTAAAATCGATCTCTTGTAGTTAATAAATCTGTTTGTTTATTCTACCTGAAGCAGTGCGTTTGGTTTGAAGCATGTCAGAGACTCCCCTTGGGATAACAAGCCTGGTACATATCAATTTCTTTGTTAAATTGATGAACTCATATAAGCTTGCAGCGTCCAGTGGGCATAACTGGATACTGTAAGACGGAGGTTCACAGAGTTGTGTCAGGGACCGGAGATAATGGCTAGTGTCATTTGGTTGCACAATCCAAGCAGCGACTGGCCAAAAGTGCTCACTCACGTAGCTGGGAGCAGCTGACATAGCAGAGGCTGTGTGTGAACAGCCCAGGAGTGGGGGTTCTCACGGCAGAGCAGGGTAAGGCTGGCTCCCAGAGTCGAGGATTGGAGTGACCGAGCAGATAACCAGTTCGGATAACACCAGGGGAACAGGGGAACATCACAGCCAGAAGCTGGGAGTGGATGACAGGGGATGGATCACTTGATGTTACCTGTTCTATTCATTCCCTAGGAAACACCTGGCACTGGCCACTGTCAGAAGACAGGATACTGAGCTAGGTGGACCGTTGAGCTGACCCAGTGTGTCACCCCCAGGGAAGGAGAGCGATTGTTTAGAGTGGACCAGGGAGATGTAACTGGAAGGAACGGGGAAATGAGGGAGTGTTCTGGGCAGGTGCTGCGGAGCCATAAGAGATGTTGCCCCAGAGCATCTGCGCAGCAACACGTTGGTGTACGTTCCATGCAATGTTCCCCAAGGGCCTGGCTGCTCCCAATGTCAGTCTGGTACAGGGAGACTGACATTATCGTTCTGAGCTGCAGATTGGTGGCTACAGCTAGTTGGCACATTTTGCCTTGTCTAGATAAATTGCACCAGCATAATCAAATCCGTGTAGTTCATGGGGTGCAGATATCATCCTTGTTACAGTCCTGCTGCCCTGGGGCAGGGTGGGATTGCACCACTCTAGTGACACTCAGTGAGGAGGTGGGACCAGGGTGCCTGAGTGAATCTCTGTTGCAGATGGGGGGGCGGTGCTGGTACCTGAGTGAGTCCCTGTTTGGGGGGTGGGGGTCGGTGCCATGCTGTGTGAATCCCTGTATGGGAGTGAGTGCAGTGCGGGTGCATGAGTTAATCCTTGTTGCGGGGTTGAGGGGGGGAGGCCTGGTACTTGAGTGAATCCCTGTGACGGGGGGGAGCAGGGTGCCGATGCTTGAATGAATCCCTGTTGTGGGGGGGCGGTGCCTGAGTGAATCCCTGTGGGGAAAGGGGGTGCCATGCGGGTGCCTGAGTGAATACCTATTGTGGGGGGGGGGCAGTGCCGGAGAGAATCCCTGTGGGGGGGTGTGTCAGTGCCTGAGTGAATCCTGGGGGTGGGGGTGGCAGAGCCTGAGTGAATCCCCATTGAAGTTGGCTCCATTGGCTGAGGGGCGGCTCCTTGTGAATAATCTTTCCCCTCTCTACCAGCTTGGGGATGGTTTCCTGGGAGCTGCCCAGGACCCTCCTTGCTGGGAAATTAAGAACTCCATCAGGCAGTTCCCTTCCTTCCTCTCCATCAATGGGAGCAGGTGGGGCCGTGCCTGACGTCAGCCTGTGAAAGCCTCTTCAGCCACCCTAATCTCATTCCTCTGGAGCGAGGACACATCTGATGTGAACACGATCCTGTCTCTGAGGAATCAGTGCTAATTCCTTCAAAAGGCCCCAGGGCCCCAGAGCAGCCTACCCGCCCCAGAACAACAGCAGCGCCTGTGCAATATCAATCCATCATCCTTACATTGCAGAGAAAGGGAATGGCTCGTTAGGGATGGGGGTGGGGCAGGCGAGGACAGAGGAAGCAGTGAAGGGTGAGGAATAGGCAGGGGCAGGCAGAGGCCAGGAGTCCAGCTGGTCTGGGGTGCAGGCTGGGGCAGGAGGCAACTACCAACATTTCAAGGAAAGAAAGGCCATTGGCTGGAAAAGACAGGCCCAGACTGATTTTGTTAAGAGCTCCCAGTGTACACTGCACAGACCCCCTTGCATGGGTGGCAGCATCGGCTTAATGCTCAGCACGTTAGCTCTTGATTGGATGCATCAGGCGCCCCCCGGGACAGGCAGGAGGTCACCCTAAGCCAGGGGCAGGCAGTAGGTGGACCACGGCCAAAGCCGGACCGCCAGACGCTTTCGAACGCACCCCAAAATCTTTTTATTTACTTATTGTCATTGTTGGCTTTTTATTATTATTTTCTCTGAAGTCTGGACCTTGACCGTACCTTGACCAAGAAATTTGGACCTTGGCAAAAAAAATTGACTACCCCAGCTAATCGAAGTACAGTCAGGGCCTACTAGGCCCAGAGCTGAGGTCCTGTGGACTGTGGGGTGGGTCTCTTCTGACCTTTGACCTTGGGAATGTGGGAGGAGAAGAGCTGTAGCTAGAAACATCCTCATACCCAAGCACTAGATGGACTGAACCCTGGAAATGAAAGGCAGCCCCAGTGCATCATTCCCTGCTGCAGTGCTTCGTGCCTGAGGTCAGGACAGACTGAACACAGGGCCTGGTATGTGACTCCTGTGTCAGTGTCTCTGGTGTCTGGGCATGTGTCCCTCTGCACCCCTGTGTGCATGATTCCTCCACGCGTGTGCGTGAGCCTGTGTCTGGCTGCAGTCACTTCCTGCCAGCCTCTGGCTGCAGAGTTGCTCTTTGCATGTGCTGTATGTTCCCCTGGGGTGGGCAGAGACAAGCTGCATTGGTGGCAGACCCTTCTCAGGAAGTCCCCTGGCTCCTGCATCAGGGAAGGTCGTTCCTGGGCTGTCTCTGCTCTCTGAAAGCAGAGATTTTGTGCCCATGATAAGGCAGGAAGCCGGGCTGGATTTATGTTGCAGCCAGAGAGATGTAATGCAGACACACACATCTCCTCCTCCTCTGCCTCCCAGTGCCCCAGGCGGCATCTCCTTGTGTGATGCATCCTCCCCTCCCCCACGGCTGGCTCACCCCAGTGACATCATCCCACAGATTAGAGGGCAATCTCACTTCAGAGAGGCAGGAAATAGGAGCCCACTCTGCCCTTTGAAGTGCTGATCAGGTCAGTGACCAGGGACCTCCTGGCTTCTCCTCTCAGGCTGGGGGCTGGCCCCTGCTCACAGGAATGGATCGCTTCCCTCAATGTCAAAGAGGAGCTGCTGCTGCTGCTAGTGTGGCAAATTTTACAAGACAGTAATTCCCAGCACAGCCTAGAGCCAGCCCGAAGCAGGCAAGCGATGTGCAAGTTCCTCACAATGCCCCTCAATCCTGACCTGCAGCCCTCCCCGCCGGCTATTCCCCTCCTGAGTGCGGGCAATGGATCAAGGGCAGGTGGGCTGCAGAACTGAAGTGTCACAATGAGAGATCCTGCGGTGCAGACACTAATCCTCCTGCAGTGGGAGTGCCCAGGCTGGCCTCGCTCCCAGCCACTCTCCTTCCCTGCCTTGTGCCAGCCCCGTGGCAGAGGAAAATGGGGTTGTCTCATTTCCAGGAGGAATTCCTGCCCCTGCTTGTCCCTGCCAGTCTCACTCACTGACATTTGCTGCTTGTTAAAGCCTCACAGCAGGAAACTGACTCACTCTGCTGCCTCTGCCTCTCCTGGCTGTGGGGAGGGCTCCACAGCCTGGAGCAGGGAAGATTCCCAGACTTGACTTAAAGGTACATGCAGCAGCCTGCGGGCCCCACGGTTCAATCTCTTTTCAGCCTTTCTCAGTGACTGACCCACATCCCTTTCACACCTGAGTTGTGTCCTCCCTTTGCCAGGTTCCTTCCTTTGACTCTGATCCTGAGGAATGACATTGGGACCCTCTGGACACCATTAAATTAGGCTTGAATAAAGACTGGGAGCGGATGGGTCATTACACAAAGTAAAACTATTTCCTCATGCTTATTTTTTCCCCTACTATTACTCACACCTTCTTGTCAAATGTTGGAAATGGGCCATCCTGATTATCACTACAAAAGGCTTTTTTTTCTCCTGCTGATAACAGCCCACCTTAATTGATCACTCTCGTTAGAGTGGGTATGGCAACACCCATTTTTTCATGTTCTCCGTGTACATATATATATATCTTCCTACTGTATTTTCCACTGCATGCATCCGATGAAGTGGGTTTTAGCCCACGAGAGCTTATGCTCAAATACATTTGTTAGTCTCTAAGGTGCCACAAGGATCCTTGTTCTTTTTGCTGATACAGACTAACACGGCTGCTACTCTGAAATCTGTCTCATGGCTTGTTCTCATCCTGGGCTGGCTGCCACAGGGACAGCTCAGATGCTCTTTCAGTTTAATACTCTTCTGGCACCGCAAGCTGTACATGTACTGCCAAAGAGTCATGAAGAGACCCTCCTGCCCAGATCTGCCCAAGCAGCGCTTACAGTCAGTGCACCCCACCCTTTGTCCTGCCTCTTTGAGGTGCCTGGACGAATCAGGGAAAAGCTTGGGAAATGCTGCTCTAGAGAGGTTGGGGTGTCCAATGGAGCACTAGGTACCATGGAGCAGACACACACAGTGTTTCACTCTCTAGTGTTGGCTTTGTGTTTAAACCATTTGCAGTAGCTGGTGGTGGCAATGCATTTGTCATGCAATTCTGACTGCTTCACCCCGGCTCTGCCCACTAACCCATCTAGGCCAGGACTGCTTCTCACGTTCCAGACCTCAGGACAGGCACTTGCCATTTTGTTTTTAAAAACTTGCCACAAATTTGTTTCTACCCTCCTCCCACTCCTGCCCCAACTCCATTGACCTGCAGCCGAACACTGGCAATATTCAGTTCTGGACAAGTGACTGGTTTGAGATCAAGAATCTCTAAAATTGTCAGGTTAGAAACAGGTGCTTCATCCAATGGTAGAGGGGCTGCTAATCCTTCCTTTCCAGTGGGATGCAGCACTTGTCTTTAGCTCTGGTCCAACATAAATTACTGGCCCTAACAATCTTGATGTTTAAACTATCTCTGTTTAGCTTAATAGATTTTAAGGCCAGAAGGGACCATTATGATCACCTTAGTCTGACCTCCCACAGAACACAGGCCATATGACTTCAGGTAATGGACAATCACCACATGCGCTGATAAATTGCTCAAATGGTTAACTATCCTCACTGTTAAAAAATGTGTGCCTTATATTTAGTCTGAATTTGTCTGACTTCAGTTCCTAGCCACTGGATCTTATTTCTTTGTCTAATAGATTAAAGATCCCGCTCCTATCCGAAATCTCCTCCTGATGTAGGTATTTACAGACTGAGTCACCTCTTAATCTTCTCATAGATAAACTTTAGCTTCTTTAGTCTCTCACTAGAAGGCAAGTTTTCAAGACCTTGAATCCTTCTGATAGCTTTTTTTTTTAACCCATTCCCATTTTTAAACATCCTTGTTAGAGTGTGGACACCAGAACTCAGTATCCCAGTATCGGTCTCATTAATGCTATATACAGAGATAACACCTCCCTGCTCTTACTCGATATTCCCCTGCTTATAGATTCAAGGATTGCATTTGCTTTCTTAGCTGTAGCATTGCACTGTAAGAGGAAGTTCAATTGGTTATTTACCCCGATAAGTCCTTTCCTGTACCACTGCTTTCCATCTGGTAAGTGTGACTTATGTTCTTTGTTCCTAGATGTATGACCTTGCGTTTGGCTATATTAAAATGTGTTCAAATGAGCCCACTACCCACCTGACCAAGTGATCCAGAAGCATTTCTCAAATATCTCTTTGGTAAAGCACTTGGTGGGTGTGGTGTGCAAGATCCAGGTGTCCCGTGGCCCTGGAGCATAATATGGCCACCGATATTCATGCCTTTAAAAGCTTGTAGTCTCTTTCTAAAGCTGTGTGTGATGTAGGGCGAGGAGTTGGTGTGGGTGAGGGAAGGGGATGGTGTTTATCGCTGAGCAGCAGGATACAGGTGTGGACAGGGAAGAGATGGAAGGAGCAAGACAGGAGTAGTAGATGAGCATCCTTGTCTGCATAGCCATTATCAGTATCCTCCTCTCACACCCCTCCCCCATCCAATTCCTCTCTCCTTCTCTAGTTCCTTTATTGGCCCCAGAAGGTTGTTATTTCACTAAAGCCATTTGTCAATTCTTAAAGCCTAATTTAAATGAGTAAATATAGTGAAACAAAATCTCTGTGAATCAAACTAGAAATCGTTGGCACCCAGCTCTGTGCAGGAGTCCTGTGTGTGTAGGAAAAGTGTGTATCAAGTGCCAATGCCTCTGTGTGTTTGTCCATATGCTTGTGTCTGCACAGGCTGCATTAGTATTAGGTGTTGATTGTGGGGCAGTGCCCAGAGGCATGGAACAGGAGTGGGCCCCATTATGCTGGGTGCTGCCCAGACAGAGACAGAACCTTCCTTGCCGAGCTTGCAGTCTAAGGGGCACTATGTGTGTGTGTGCGTGTGTGTGGGGGGGGTGTATGCGTGTCTCTAGGTTTCCAGATGGCTCCAGTGCAGCATTCTCCCCCCAAGATGCACCCATCACTCACATTGGTGCTGGAACAATTTGTGTGTGTGTGTGTGGGGGTGAGGGGGATGCTGAGAGCCACTGAACCAAACTGTGACCCCTGGATATAATGGAAACCACTTCAAGCCAGGGGGTGCGGCAGCACCCCCTGTTCCAGCACCTATGATCACTCATTTGCCTCCAGGCCATGTTCCCTGCCCCCCCTGCCGGAGAAGTGTGTGTGGGGGGGGAGACGAGACTCACTGTCCTGCCGGCTGGGAGCGGCGCTCCCTGGCCCAGCGTTTCCAAGCCCGCCTGGGGCTTGTGCCCCCACCGCCGGGGCTTTGCCCAGCTTTGGGGCTCGGCTCCCAGGACCCCTGGTTGTAGCAGGTGCCGCTCGAGCCCAGCCCTGGCCCAGCTCCCGTGCCTGCGCCCCGGCGAGCCCGCAGGCAGAGCTTAGGGGATTGGGGGCCGGGCCGAGCTCCGGCTCGCGGGTGGGGGTGGGGGGGAGCAGGGGGCTCGGTGCCCGGCGCTGCTCTGGGCAGGGAGGTGCCGCCCGACGCGCTCGGTCCCAATGAGGCGGCGCGGGGCGGAGCCAGCCGGGGGCTGCTGAGTGCGGGTCCCGCGGGCGGCTCAGACCCGGCGCGCGTGGGCTGGGGCCGCTTCCCGCGTGACACCTCGGGGCCTGACGCGGGACTGGGCCTCTGCTCGGCCGCCGGGGCGCTGCGCAATCCACGGGCACGTGCTGCGCAATCCACGGACACGCGCTGCGCCTCACGCGGACACGCGCTGCGCAATCCACGGGCACGTGCTGTATAATCCACGGACACGCGCTGCGCCTCACGCGGACACGCGCTGCGCAATCCACGGGCACGTGCTGTGCAATCCACGGACACGCGCTGCGCAATCCACGGACACGCGCTGCGCCTCACGCGGACACGCGCTGCCAGCCCGCCCGCCCGCCGCGAGCCGAGGATGGGGCCGTGAGCTCCAGACAGCAGCTGCCCGTGGCCGCCCCGCTCCGGCTCCGAGGCTTCCAGCCTTTCCTGCCCCTGGGCTGCGCCCGGACGGAACCCGGCTCCGGGGACCAGGCGGGAGAGCTGCAAATGGAAAACTTCTTCCGAGAGGTAGGAAGCGCCGAGTTTCGGGGGGGTCTGAGGGGCAGCGGGGCCATGCTTATGGGGTGCGGGGAAACCTGGCCCCACACCGGCCTCCCCCCAACTGGGGAAGAGAAGCCACCCCCCAGGGGCCGAGGCTGAGCTCCCTCGCTCCCCTCTCGCTGCAGCGGGGCAATCTCCCCTCGGAGTTGCCAGGTCCTGCCCAGACCCCCGAGCTCTTGCTGCAGCGCGTGGGCAGCCGCAGCCCCGAATAACCGGTTCCAGCCCCTCCTGCAGCATCAAACTCCCCTCAGCCCGGCTCTGCTGCATCGTGCAGCGCTGGGAAGGGCTTGGAGAAGCGCCTCGGAGCCGGTTAGGGGCTGGGCGGATTCCACAGCTGAGGGGCGGCTGCAAAAACCAGCCTAAGACTTGCTGCAAAGCGTGTGTGAGTGTTGGGAGGGTAAAGTCCCGGTCCAGACTCCAGTGAGAAACGACAGCCTCCTGCGCCCACTGCCCCAGAACGAGAACCAAGAGGTCTTGCAGACTCAGGGCCAGTAAATGCAGAACTAACCAGAGGAAACACTCAGTTTCCCCGTGATGTGGAGCCAGCCAAGAGATTTGCTGTATAGCCACCAGAGTCATGTTCTGGGGATGGGAATCCTTTGCCTGGAGTTTCTTTGGGGCTGGGAAAGTATCTTACTGTGTGTGTCAGTTCAGGAGTCTGATCGTGGTCATCAGTAAGGCTAAGAGGCTCTGGTTTGCAGTGCGGCAGTGCCAGCAGACTGCTGGGAAGCCACGGGGGGAGGCACGGCTTCTGCCCAAAGGGCCACTGAGCCCTGGAGCTATATGATAGAGGCCTATAAAAACATGACTGGTGTGGAGCAAGTAAATAAGGAACTGTTATTTACCCCTTTACATAACATAAGAGCTAGGGGTCACCCAATGAAATTAATAGGCAGCAGGGTTAAAACAAACAAAAAGAAGTTCTTCTTCACATGAGTCTCACAGCCTATGGAACTCTTTGCCAGGGGATGTTGTGAAGGCCAAAACTATAACAGGGTTCAAATAAGAACTAGATGAGTTCATGGAGGACAGGTCAATCAATGGCTATTAGCCAAGATGGGCAGGGAGGCAACCCCAGGGAGGCTCTGAGTGTCCTTAGCCTCTGACTGCCAGATGCTGGGACTGGATGACAGGGGATGGATCACTTGATAAACTGCTCTGCTCTGTCCCTTTGGAGCACCTGCTGCAGTTGGAGACAGGCTGCTGGGCTGGACGGACCATTGGTCTGACCGTTTCTGTGTTCATTATCTAAACGACCAACTAGTGGAGGCTCTAGGTCACAATTTTGACAGGTCTCAGTAACACCGCCACTCCCCGTGGCATCATGTGAGTATGCTCAGTGGCCTGCCATGACTGCTGGGCTGAATGGTGTAGTGTGGGCATCCTCCAGCAGTCTTGGTGTGTCTAGGGCAATGTGCATCCACGCTGCAAAGTGTGGGGCACTGTAGCAGCTGCCCAGCATAGATCCTTCACTGGGGGAAAAGGGTCAGAGCCCACGGTGATGTTAGCAGCTGTGGAGGGTGTGGGTTACCGGGAGGGTGAGAGTGGGGTGGGTGCTATGTGCCTGTTGATAACAGCACCATCGGCAATTGCAGTATTTGCAATCGAGATGGGGAGTCAGACCTCCTGCCTTAGAGTGTCAGCTTAGCCCCTCAGGATCTAGGGAGAAGTCATCCAATGGGAAGCATGGCACATTTGGCCAGATGCATTGTGGGAGTCTTGCCTTCCTCTGAAGCATTTGGTGTTAGTTGCTGGTGGATGCAGGACATGGGCTTGATGGTCTTGCCCAGTGTATCTGACCCTCCATGCCCTGTGCCCTGGCAGAGCAGTCCAGAGCCGCAAAGTGTATGTTTGTAACAATAGCACCGTGGCAGGTAACTGTTCCCCACACTTAATGGGAGGTTCTGGGGGTTGTGGTTCACACCCAGCATGGAGCAGCTCGTGGAGTTTGCTACCCCTTCCCCCACCCTGTCTCTGTGCCCTGCCCCTTGTTTGAAGGAATAGCCCACAGTGCAGGTGCCCTTGCTGGGTGGATCTGGGGTCTCACTTTTAATTTGGAATGCGCAGATGCTGAGAGGGGAAGTGAAGGGATTTGGGTTTTGTTTGTGGGTGGGAGGGGCTGTTTGGGTCTTTCCCCTCAGGTGACAGTCTAGTGAGGCCTGCAGAAGCCCTGTAGGCAGCAATAGGTGCTGGGGGAACTGCTGAGAGAGGCTGAGCTCCAAATGCATTTAGTTCTCCTAGTTCAGGGTGAAGGAGCTCATTGGGAGAGAGGGATTCGCTGTGTCAGAGCCGTGGGTACCCAGGGACTGCTAGCATGTCTGTTTACTCCCCCTAAGGGAGCTCTGGCAGCCCAGGCTTCCTCCTGCCTCTGTTTGGCCCTGTATGTTCGTGTTGCAGCTCTGCTGTCTGCACGTGGCACAGGCCCGAAGCTGAGTCTTGACACTGTGTGGGAGTGTGCAGCACAGTGGCGCCTGTCTGTGATTCCCCTGCCCCTCCACAGTGCTATTGCCCAGTCACCTTCGTGCCAGCAGATGGCTCGGACTCCCGCGTTATCACACTCACACCCACTAGACAGGCACACCAGTCCTTTACTCCCTTGTCACAGCTCTCTTCATTGGGCCTCTCAAATGCTTTGCGAACCCCTAATGAGCCTGGCAGCCCCTGCAAAGCAAGGCTTCCCCATAGTCCAATAGGAAATCGAGGCCTGTGTGTAAGGGTGCCTAGCTACTGCAGTGACTGGCACCCTAGAGACCTAGACCCTCCCTAAGTTTTTTCTCTCTCTTTCTCTCCCCCTTTGGCCAGTGAATCTGCATTTTGAGCCTAGACCAAGGACTTCCTTTGGTGAAGGATGTTCGGTGTTTGCAAGTGGCTCCCTCCCCTTCCTGATCACTGGAGATGGCACCAGATGTCTGCATTGCTTGGGCATGGCAGCCTCCATCCAGTGAAGGGAGCATATAGCTGAACTCTGTCAGCCTCCTGCTAGGGGTCTCCGCCTCTGAGTGAGCTGATCTTCAGTTCGGTTCTCCGGGATTCATACTGGAAGTTTCCCACCCTGCATTGGTTTCCAGGCCATTAAACCCTGTGTCTGCTTGCTGGGTCCCTCCCTCGCACTAGGTAAAGTGGGAACCACTGGTCCTGCCAGACTTGAGGGAGTTCTCCGTTGACAGTGGTTAGACGGAGCAGCTGAGTTAACGGGCTTAGTCCTGTCCCCTCTCCCACTTCGCTGTCTTTATCAGAACAGATGTTTTCCCAGATTCCTGGTGGGGGCCTCTGCCCCCAGGGTCTCTCTGCAGAGCACATGGCCAGGGGCTGCTGCATCCATTAGCTGATTAACCTAATGCTACTGGGAGCCTGTAGTGTCTGCATCTAATTAGATGGAACTCACTATCTGCGGTGGGGGCTCCTTGATCAAAGCCTCTTTTCCACCCCCTCGGCTGCTGGGAAATTCCTACCCTCTCAACAGCAGGACCAGCCACCGAGGAGCTTGACACGCTGACTGGGGAAGAGGCTAAATGGAATTGGGAGGTTGAAGCGGGGAATCCCAGCATCCTCTAAATGTGTGTCTCTGTCAGCTCTTCGCCTCCCAGCTGGACCCAGCCAGTCAGCATCTGCCTAACCTGGCCTGTCTCAGTATGTATGTGACCCCAAGTAGACAGAGCCATTTGCTGCGTACATGGGCTTGGGAACATGGTTGTGAAAATGCCTGAGCCTCGGCTATGCTACAGCTTCCCCCATTGCAGCTGCAGGGAATTGTGATGAAAGATCCTAGTGGAGACAAGGTGAAGGAGGTTAGGGAACGAGGGCAAACTTGTCTCTTAGACAAGGGCCAGACTCTGACCTGCACTCACAGGAAACACGCTCTGTGTGTGTGAATGTGGCTTGTACCCTTCCCCACAGACCAGAACAGCTGGAGCTCTGCGCTCTGGCAACTCTGCTGTCTTCACCCACTCCTCTGATGTGCTGGGCATTGTGTGGGGGGCTGGGTTGGAGTCCGGTGCTGCACTGCACTGGGATTTTCACAGGGGGCAACTCCACCCCATTTATGCTGCAGGAGGGGTGGAATCTATCCCAGGGAATTGATCTATAGAGCCTTGCAAATCTGTAGGTATCCGCTTTATAGTTGTAGATATCTGCAGAATCGGCTGTGGATATTCACGAATGCAGGTATCCATGGACCATGTTTGCAGATCGGATGCGGATACAAATTTTATATCTAGAGCCCTGCAAATCTGCGGATATCCAGTTTATATCCATGGACCATGTTTGCGGATCGCAGATCAGATGTGGGTATAAATTTTGTGTCCACAGGGCTCTATTGATCTGAGGAGGTACGGGGATGGTCACCTCTCACATTGGATAACTTAAAGCCCCGTGTCCTTGCTGGTCTCCAAGGCATTCAGCGTAAACACCATGTGATAAGCACAGGGCAATGCAACATTCCAGAGAGGAAGAACCAGCTGGATCCTTTGTAAACTGATCCCAAAGATTATGGGCTAGGGCCTCCACCATGATAAGGTTAGGGGGAGGGATAGCCCAGGGGTTTGCGCATTGGCCTGCTAAACCCAGGGTTGTGAGTTCAATCCTTGAGGGGGCCACTTAGGGATCTGGGGCAAAAATCAGTACTTAGTCCTGCTAGTGAAGGCAGGGGGCTGGACTCGATGACCTTTCAAGGTTCCTTCCAGTTCTAGGAGATAAGATATCTCCATTAATTTATTTATTTATATTTATTTTTAAGGTGGTTTCCTCTGCCCCAGTGGTGCAAAGCAGCCTTACATAGAGTAGGTCTAGCTGGCCAGCTGGGAATTACTTATGGTGAGAAACCACTGGGTGGTGCAGAGATAGTGTAGCCAGCTCTTCATCATGCCTCTTACTGCCTCCTGGGATAGGGAGCCATGGAGGGAGAGGTGGACAGACTGCACTGCGCTCTGGACAGACTGCACTGCGCTCTGGACAGACTGCACTGCGCTCTGGTGATCCCTGGCTCCTGTGATGGCCCTTTGGAGGCCTACTGCAGATGGTTGTAATGTAGAGCTACCTGGAAGCTACCTTAATTTAGAGCAGGGGTAGGCAACCTATGGCATGCGTGCCGAAGGCAGCACGCGAGCTGATTTTCAGTGGCACTCACACTGCCCAGGTCCTGGCCACTGGTCAGGGGGGCTCTGCATTTTAATTTAATTTTAAATGAAGCTTCTTAAATATTTTAAAAACCTTATTTACTTTACATACAACAATAGTTTAGTTATATATTATAGACTTCTAGAAAGAGACCTTCTAAAAACGTTAAAATGTATTACTATCACGCGAAACCTTAAATCAGAGTGAATAAATGAAGACTCGGCACACCACTTCTGAAAGGTTGCCGACCCCTGATTTAGAGCAAGGGCCAAATCACCCCCCAGTGTTTCTGGGGGATCAGGAGAGCAGAGAACTGGTGCACGGCTGCCTTTGCCGCTTCCTCCCCCCAGTCATATGCCAAGCACAGGTCAGCCAGACCCAGGGTTTAGGATCTGTACATTAGTGGCATAATGTGGCTACAGAGAGGAGCTGAAATGGTGTCTTCACTTTGCTGCCTTCCTGCACGGCTGCTGCAGTGTGCTCCATGCCCAGACTGTGAGGGGGAGGGGCTCAGGCGGACCAGCACTGCAGGGAGTGGTGATGGACTCTGCTTTCTCTGCGTGTCTGGCATGTGGGCCGGATGTGGGTGAGACCCAGAGGATGTGACTCGTTCTCTGACTCCCCTGGAGGAGCAGGAATGTCAGGGCTGGGGTTAAAGGAGACCCTGTGCCCTTCCCTCTTCTGTTCTTTGCAGTCAGGTGATGGCCGCTGAGTTAGTCCCAGGGTCAGTCTGTACTGATGAGCAGCATCTGTTGCAGTCACTGACATGTTCCTCTTAGGGCTTTTCTGCACAGAAACATTCAGGAAAGTTAAGACGAATAAATTAAAGGTGTGAATTTAAATTGCATTTAACCTAGGGTGACCAGAGAGCAAGTGTGAAAAATCGGGACGGGGAATGGGGGGTAATAGGAACCTATATAAGAAAAAGACCCCAAAATCAGGACTGTCCCTATAAAATCGGGACATCTGGTCACCCTAATTTAACCCCTGTGTGGATGCTTCCGTTCAGAAGTCATGTGGCCTTAGCTCACTGGAAGGAGGATTAAACTACAGTGCACTAAGGCACTGTTTCGTAGTGGCTAGAACCTTGGCCTGAGATGCTGGGACCTAGACTCTGTTCCCAGCTCTGCCACTGGCCTGCTGGATGATCTTGGGTAAATCACTTTAACCTCCTAGTGCCTCCGTTTCCCTATCTGTAAAATAAGGACAATGACACTGACTTTCTGTGTGAAGCACCTGGAGAGCTGTTGATGAAGAACGCTGCACAGGAGCCAGGTGGTGTTATTTCTGAATGAGAGTGTGGGTTAAACCCACACAGGCTTAATGCACTTTACCTTAGGCGTGTTAATGTCACACCTTTAGTGGATTTGTCTGAACTTTCCGGACTATCCCCATGTAGACAAGCTCTTTGTATTCATGCGGCTGCTGGTAGGCTGGGACGTGTCAGCGTTTTAGGGGCATCTCTCCTTGTCCCCTTAAAGCAAGAGAGTCTTGGCTTATTTGCCCTCACAGGAGGCTGTACTGGAGCTGCATGAGCATAGGAAAATGGGCCAAGCAGGTCACGATGACCCACGTATCTGATGAGTCCAGCCCCCTCTGGTTCGCCAATTATTTGAGCAGACTGAGAGTTTGGAACAGGGGTCAGGCAAACGGCTCTCACAAGCTGACTCCAGCAGAGGACTTATCACAGGTTAAAAGGCTTTTTTTTGCAGCATTCAGCTGGGATGATGCAGTGATAAACTTGCTGGCTCACTGCGCCACTTAATTCAGTGGGCCTGGTTAATGCTGGCTCCTTTCTATGTAGGACTGGAGGTGACCTCCTACATCATTGAATCCAATCCCCTGCTACTGCAGGGAGACACCTTGGTAATTAAAGGAGTGACTTGGTCATTGGTCGGACATATTCAATTAGAAATTCTGCTTCAGCTGTCTTCCCACCCCTTCTCCCCCCAATTCAGGTAAGGTAGAATCCATGAGAGATGATGGATGGTAGCCAGAGGCACAGGAGGGACCCACTGAGCCTTATCTGTTGTGATTGGTTCTTCCCTGGGTGAGAAAAGGGAATGGTTAGTTAACTCTGACTTTGTTGACATTGACCTCATGTGATATCCTGTCACTCCAGATAATAATGAGCAGAGCACCCATGTGTTAACAGCTGCTGGGCTAGGAAATGCCTTGGAAGGAGAAGCGACTCAGAGATTCTGCACCTTCCTGCTATAGGGGTGTGTGTGTGGGGGGGGGCTGTTGTGCGGAGGAGGAGGTTTGGTGTGGCAGGGAATCCTCAGATCTCCCCTAGGAGAGGCTCTGAAGTCCTTGCTCTAGTTCACAGGGAACAATTTGATCTATTCTGAGCCACACTTTCCAAGGTCCTAGAACTGTTCCCAGAAGCACCTTCTGCAGACAGCAGCCCAGCATGCAGGGAGGGGTCCTGTAGTTACAAGTCAGTGAACATGTCTTTACATTCAACCAGTTGGCTACATGTCAGATGGCTACATGTCAGATGGAGACAGGAGTATTGCTGCATAAAACACAGTTCTCCAGATCTTGGTGGTGAAGGTATTGCAAGGTAGCCATTATCCTAAAGCATCCCACACTTCTGTCCCTCGTTCAAGCAGTGTTGGTGGCAGAGTGTGCAATGGGATGGAGGCAAATACTGTTGTTGTTTATATTGCAGTAGCACCCAGAGGCTGTAATTGGGATCACAATCCCATTGTGGTGGGTGTTGCACAAACACATAGCAAGAGATAGTCGTTGCCTTGCAGAGCTTACAGTCTAACCAGAGAGTAATACATATATGGAATTGGGGAAGAGGAAAGGTAACCATGAGAGGGGATTACCTAGTGGACTCTGTATGCCCAACTTGAAAGTTGTGAGTAAAACCAAACCCACATCTTCTAATACAAACGAATGCAATTAATGACCTTGGTGATCTCTGCATTACTGGGGCAAGCATGTGTATTTCAAGGCAAATCTCTACTGTGTAGAATCTTACAGTTTATGTGAATCTCCCGAAAATGCTCTTCAGTGATAAACTGCAAGAGAGGTAGGGAGAAGTTGGGACACAGCAAGGGAAGGAGGGAGTGACTCTCCATCTCATTTCAGGTAAGACAGGGAGCCTTGTTCCTGACAGCAGGGGCTGCAGAGCAGAAGGCTCTTACACTGATTCGATTCCTATTCCTGTCAACTCTCTTCCCAGGGCTTCAGTCTGCAGCCATACTCCCATTAGCTGTGACCTTGTCAGATCTTATAAGCTTAGCTATAGGTTGGGTCTGCTCAGTTCTTGGACGGAAGCCCTCCAAGGAAAAACACATCTCTCTTGTGGGCCAGTCTGCAGCTGCCAGTTCATCTCACCAAACCATTTCTTACAATTCAGGCTTTGCTCATCATCTCTCGTATTAACTTGCTAATTGCCAATGGGGCACTGTGTTTCTTCTATATCCCCTTTATTTTAAAGAAAATTTGTTAACTATTTAAATGTAATATTAAGGTTACAACTTTAATCTTGTAAAACAGGACATTCAGATTTAAATGTCCCTCTGCCTTCTTGTGCATCTGTGTGGTCTTTCATGCCACAATTGCATATTACTCAGTAAATGATCTAATACAATATTGCAGGAAGTGCATTTCCTTTGTAACATTGGATGCACCTGTGGAGGAAAGTAACACACACTGGAGGATAAAAATTGAACTACTCATATATCTTACAAGGTTCTAACCTGTAAGATTCGACCTACAGTCGAAAAGCAAACAAGATATTAGGATGCTTAATGAATAGGAAGGAGAATAATATGGAAAATATTATAATCCCACCTATAAGTCAGTGGTGCAGCCTCATCTGGATACTGTGAGCAGTGCTGCTCACCCCGTCTCAAACAGGGTATTGCAGGATTAGATTCATAGAGCTTAAGGCCAGAAGGGACCATTGGATAATTTGCTCTGACCTCCTGTATAGCACAGGCTATTCAGTTTCACCCAGTTACGCCAGAATCAAGTACAATAACTTGTGCTTGACTAAAGCATAGAATCGTAGAATAGCAGGGTTGGAAGGGACCTCAGGAGGTCATCTAGTCCAACCCCCTGCTCAAAGCAGGATCAACCCCCAACTAAATCATCCCAGCCAGGGCTTTGTCAAGCCTGACCTTAAAAACCTCTAAGGAAGGAGATTCCACCACCTCCCTAGGTAACCCATTCCAGTGCTTCACCACCCTCCTAGTGAAAAAGCTTTTCCTAATATCCAATCTAAACCTCCCCCACTGCAACTTGAGACCATTATTCCTTGTTCTGTCATCTGCCACTACTGAGAACAGTCTAGATCCATCCTCTTTGGAACCCCCTTTCAGGTAGTTGAAAGCAGCTATCAAATCCCCCCTCATTCTTCTCTTCTGCAGACTAAATAATCCCAGTTCTCTCAGCCTCTCGTCATAAATCATGTGCTCCAGCCCCCTAATCATGTTTGTTGCCCTCCACTGGACTCTCCAATTTTTCCACATCCTTCTTGTAGTGTGGGGCCCAAAACTGGACACAGTACTCCAGATGAGGCCTCACCAATGCGGAATAGAGAGGCATGATCACATCCCTTGATCTGCTGGCAGTGCTCCTACTTATACAGCCCAAAATACCATTAGCCTTCTTGGCAACAAGGGCACACTGTTGACTCATATCCAGCTTCTCGTCCATCGTAACCCCTAGGTTGTTTTCTGCAGAACTGCTGCCTAGCCACTCAGTCCCTAGTCTGTAGCAGTGCATGGGATTCTTCCGTCCTAAGTGCAGGACTTTGCACTTGTCCTTGTTGAACCTCATCAGATTTCTTTTGGCCCAATCCTCTAATTTGTCTAGGTCCCTCTGTATCCTATCCCTACCCTTCACAGTATCTTCCACTCCTCCCAATTTAGTGTCATTTGCAAACTTGGCGGAGGGTGCAATCCAAGCCATTCTCCAGATCATTAATGAAGATATTGAACAAAACCGGCCTCAGGACCAACCCTTGGCCTGCTAAACCAACGGTTGTGAGTTCAGTCCTTGAGGGGGCCACCTAGGGATCTGGGGCAAAAATCAGTACTTGGTCCTGCTAGTAAAGGCAGGGGGCTGGACTTGATGACCTGTCAGGGTCCCATCCAGTTCTATGAAATAGGTATATCTCCATATATTATTAAAACTCTGAGAGGCCAATTAAGTAAGAGGAAAAAAACATTTTGAAGTGATAATCAAGATTGTCCAGTACAGACAGTTTGATAAGAAGTGTGAGAATATTTACATGGGGAGATAGATTCAATGTTTGTAATGTCTCAGCCATTCCCAGTCTCTATTCAAGCCTAAGTTGATTGTATCTAGTTTGCATATCAATTCGAGTTCAGCAGTTTCTCATTGGAGTCTGTTTCTGAAGCTTTTCTGTTGCAAAATTGCCACCCTCAGGCCTGTTATTGAGTGACCAGACAGGTTAAAGTGTTCTCCTACTGGTTTTTGAATGTTATGATTCCTGATGTCAGATTTGTGTCCGTTTATTCTTTTACGTAGAGACTTGGCCAATGTACATGGCAGAGGGGCATTGCTGGCACATGATGGCATATATCACATTGGTAGATGTGCATGTGAATGAGCCCCTGATGGTGTGGCTGATGTGATTAGGTCCTATGATGATGTCACTTGAATAGATATGTGAACAGAGTTGGCATCAGTCTTTGTTGCAAGGATAGGTTCCTGGGTCAGTGTTTTTGTTCAGTGGTGTGTGGTTGCTGGTGAGTATTTGCTTCAGGTTGGGGGGTTGTCTGTAAGCGAGGACAGGTCTGTCTCCCAAGATCTGTGAGAGTGAGGGATCATCTTTCAGGATAGGTTGTAGATCTTTGATGATGCGCTGGAGAGGTTTTAGTTGGGGGCTGAAGGTGACAGCTAGTGGTGTTCTGTTATTTTCTTTGTTGGGCCTGTCCTGTAGGAGGTGACTTCTGGGTACTCGTCTGGCTCTGTCAATCTGTTTTTTCACTTCAGCAGGTGGGTATTGTAGTTTTAAGAATGCTTGATAGAGATCTTGTAGGTGCTTGTCTCTGTCTGAGGAATTGGAGCAAATGTGATTGTATCTTAGAGCTTGGCTGTAGACAATGGATCGTGTGGTGTGTCCTGGATGAAAGCTAGAGGCATGTAGGTAAGTGTAGCGGTCAGTAGGTTTCCGGTATAGGGTGGTATTTATGTGACCATTGCTTATTAGCACAGTAGTGTCCAGAAAATGGACCGCTTGTGTGGATTGATCTAGGCTGAGGTTGATGGTGGGATGGAAATTATTGAAATTATGGTGGAATTCCTCAAGAACTTCTTTTCCATGGGTGCAGATGATGAAGATGTCATCAATGTAGCCAGGGCTGGCTCCAGCATTTCTGCTGCCCCAAGCAAAAAAAAAAAAAAAAAAAAAGCCGCGATTGGCGGTGCAGTTCAGCGGAAGGTCCTTCGCTCCTAGAGGGAGTGAGGGACCTGCTGTCCCCGAATTGCCGCAGGTGCCGCCCCTCTCCCTTGGCCGCCCCAAGCACCTGCTTGTTAAGCTGGTGCCTGAGGCCCTGAATGTAGTGTAAGTAGAGTAGGGGCGTTAGGGGACAAGAGCTAAGGAAGTGTTGTTCTAAGTCAGCCATAAAAATGTTGGCATATTGTGGGGCCATGCGGGTACCTATAGCAGTGCCGCTGACTTGAAGGTATATATTGTCCCCAAATGTTAAATAGTTGTGGGTGAGGACAAAGTCACAAAGTTCAGCCACCTGTGTGGGGTCAGCGGTCAGAGTGGGAAAAGGAAGGGGGTGGTGCTCGAGGTGCTACTCACAGCAGATTTGTGCAGAATAGATATTTACTATATGACCATGCCCACTGTCTGGGTTCCTTGGGCTTGGCTTTCTGTGATGCTTTTGGGATTATCTGAGGTGTCGGGTAAATTACTACCACCTGCTTGCAGTGCTAGTGAGTCTTGCCTATGCCCACCATGGGAGACTGTTCCCAGTCACTGACTACTGGCAACACGTTTGCTCTGCTGTGAGCCCGGCGCTTTCCCTCTGCAGGCTAGCAATTTACCCCCCACACACTTTTTTATACCATTTTGTTACACCTGAGTGCCCAGTCCCTTGTCTTCTGGGCACTAGCAATGTACACCAATCCGCTGCCTCTGTAGAAATAGTGCAGCCCAGGTAACTGGTTTCACCTCAACACACACTCCGTAGTACAAGACAGTTAGGCAAGTTTATAGTAAAACAAAATTAAGTTTATTTAACAGAGCTTGGGATAAAGATCCAAATAAAAGCCAGTAAAAAGATTTGGAAACATAAGGTTACAGAAGAAAAGCATAAAACACAATCTGTGTCCTAGACCAGCGGTTCTCAAACTGTGTGTCGGGACCCCAAAGTGGGTCGCGACCCTGTTTTAATGGGGTTGCCAGGGCTGGTTTAGACTTCCTGGGGCCAAAGCCCGAGGGCTTCAGCTCATTGCGGTGGAGCTTAGGTTACAGGCCCCCTGTCTGGGGTTGAAGCCCATGGTCTTGGTCTTTGGCCCCCACACCCAGGGCAGCGGTGCTCAGGTGGGCTCAGACTTCAGTCTCCCCTTCTGGGGTCATGTAGTAATTTTTGTTGTCAGAAGGGGGTCGCGGTGCAATGAAGTTTGAGAACCCCTGTCCTTGACTTAACAAGTTCCTTTCCTGACTGATAAGGTATTTCTCACCCACTGGTTAGTTCTTGCAGCACTTGTCCAGTTCAGAGAGCTGGGATCCATGAGACAACTTCCACTGGTAGAGTCACTCTTCTGGAATGAAGAACCACTCGGGCCATTTCTTCTTCTCTTATACAATCAGAAGCTATTGTATCTTGACCCATGGACCCCTCTTCTGAGACCTCTCCTGGGGTTGGTTTGTCTTTGTAAATCTCCAGCCTGTGTCTACTCCAGACAGTAAACACAGGCTGTCTCCAGGGATGCTCATTGTTCTCCTGTTGATTGGGTCAACCTCAGACTTCCCTGCCTCAGGTGCTAGGCTTCACTCCCAGCAGATCTGGAACACAGTATCCTGCATACGCAGCTCTAAAAGTGTTTCCCTTACAAACATCTTGCAATAACCATGACAATCAGCTAGTTCTTAGCTTTCAGCAGAGACCACACACAGCCCCCTTCAGTGTCATATCCAGAGGATAGTCAGCGTTGTATTGATCACAAGGGCCAAAAGAGTTAAGATGTTAAACTCTTTCACTGTCCAGCATTAAAACTGTGATACCAAGGTTCAGTTTTTTTCCTACTGAGACTTTGGGTTACTCAGTTTCTTGGCAAACACCTAAACACATTAATTCTTAAGTTGGAAGTTTCTTGATCAAACACAAGAAAGAACAAGAAATCAAAACAAGAACATAAGAATGGCGGTACTGGGTCAGACCAGTGGTCCATGTAGCTCAGTATCCTGTCTTCAAACAGTGGCCAATGCCAGATACTTCAGAGGGAATGTACAGAACAGGTAATCATCAAGTGATCCATCCCCTGTCGTTCACTCCCAGCTTCTGGCAATCAGAGGTGTGGGGCACTCAGAGCATGGGGTTGTATCCCTGACCATCTTGGCTAATAGCCACTGATGGACCTATCCCCCATGAACCTATCTAGTTCTTTTTTGAACCCAGTTATAGTTTTGATCTTCACAGCATCTCCTGGCAAAAAGTTCCACAGGTTGATAGTGCAATGTGTGAAGAAATACTTCGTTTTGTACGTATTAAATCTGCTGCCTATTAATTGCATTGGTTTACCCCTGGTTCTTGTGTTATGTGAAGGAGTAAATAACACTTCTTTATTCTTTATTTTCTCCACTCCGGTCACGATTTTATAGACCTCTATCGTATCCCTCAAGCATTTACATGAAACTGAAATTGAGTAATTATGCAAATCAAACTTAATTAAAACCTATTAAAGCCTCTCTCCTTTTGAAGACCTATCACTCTTATTTTCAACAATAACGTTTCTTTGATGAAAAGGTGAGGATTAATTTTATTCTGTGCTGATGCGTGAAGGGTATTCACGCCTCCTGTTTAGACAGACAGACACAAGGTGGAGGAGAGACGAGCTAGAACAGGTGGGAGGTAATATGGCTTTTGTTGATGTTTTTGGAACACTGGGTGGCTGGTTAGGCACGAATGGATGCTTTAGGCTGGTGGGGCCACCTCTTGCTTGGACCCTGGCTTGCATTCCAGTAAGGGATGTCATCTGATTTGGGTCCTGTCTCCTCAGACAGGGCAGGCCTGGATAGGCTGTCTCATCTCACTGTGCTGGTGAATGTAGAACAGATGGTTTCAGACTTTGGTCTGACCCAGTATGGTCGTTCTTATGTTCTTAATGATCCTTCTTCATTACAACAGCATGTGCTGTGCTTATGGGCAGTTTAACTCACATATTTTCTGTTGGGGCTTCTTGGGCTCCCTGTCCTGCTGCTTGGGAACTCAAGAACAAACAGAGTGCCTGTGACGGTGTACCCCATAAGCCTTCATGGGAACATGCTTATGAATGTATATATGATATAACTGGAATATGTTTTATGCTAGATGTGCCATGTAACACATCTATGTAAGGGTTATGATCTACTGAATACATTCCTCCTATTTGTATGCATGTATCATTTGTACTTGAAGTTAGGAATATTGGCTGTATACTTGCTTGATTTCTAAGTAGCCTTAGTAAAGCATTTGGTCAGCTTCTTGAGAAAGGGGTGTGCACATTATGTGCCCAATCAAGAACCACTTAAGCCAACAGTGAACTCGAAGATGCCAATTCACATCGGAGCTTTCCTAGGAATGTGGCTTGGCTGGTAAGAACCTCAGTCATGCATGGTCATGTGACTTGCCCATGTGACTGCAAAACTCCATCTTAGAGCTGGACTTTGCATAGGAGAGAGGAGGGGGTCTCCACCCACAAGAGAAAGTCTACTTAAACCCCTGGGAGACCCCTCCATTTTGTCTTCAGCTGGCTAAAGAGAGAGCCTCTCCACCCCCAAGGATACCTGAAAGAAACTGGAACAAAGGACAGTAACTGCAGGGGGTCTGAGTAATTGCTGGACCCAGACTAGAAGGAGACTAGTCTATAAAAGGAAGCTTACTGGAATTCCTCTAAGGGTGAGGTTTTTATCTGTACTCAGTTTTCTTACCGTATTAGACTCAGACTTGCGTGTTTTATTTTATTTTACTTGGTAATTCACTTTGTTCTATCTGCTATTACTTGGAACCACTTAAATCCTACTTTCTGTATTTAATAAAATCAATTTTTACTTATTAATTAACCCAGAGTATGTATTAATACCTGGAGGGGGCAAACAGCTGTGCATATCTCTCTATCAGTGTTATAGAGGGCGAACAATTTGAGTTTACCCTGTATAAGCTTTATACAGGGTAAAACTGATTTATTTGGGGTTTAGACCCCATTGGGAGTTGGGCATCTGAGTGTTAAAGACAGGAACACTTCTGTAAGCTGCTTTCAGTTAAGTCTTCAGCTTTGGGGCACATGGTTCAGACCCTGGGTCTGTGTTGGAGCAGACTGGCGTGTCTGGCTCAACAAGACCGGGTGCTGGAGTCCCAAGCTGGCAGGGCAGGAAAGCAGGGGCAGAAGTAGTCTTGGCACATCAGTTGGCAGCCCCAAGGGGGTTTCTATGATCCAACTCGTCACAGTACCATCTGGTTATGGACTGCCCTCCTGTATCATCTCGGTGGATGGATGGATGTGCTTGCTGGCTCCATATGATGCTGCCGTGATAAAGTGGCTACATTACTTACCCAACGTCTAATTCACTGTGCCATCAGAAGTCATGCACCAGAAGACTGGGGTCTGCTGTAATAGGCTTCCCCTTGGGAAGGCTTATGTGTCTCATTGGGCTTCTTGAGCATGTCTCCGTTTTAGGAATCTCAAGTGCATTGCTGGAATCCATTAGCTTTCTTTGGATTTGGCTCCTTTTTGATTGGGGGCTGGGAAGAAGTGGCAGTATCTCCCAAGCCCACTCAACAGTGGCCCACAGTAGACTGAACAGATCTTAGAATCATAGAAGATTAGGGTTGGAAGAGACCTCAGGGGGTCATCTAGTCCATCCCCCTGCTCAAAGCAGGACCAACACCAACTAAATCATCCTAGCCAGGGCTTTGTCAAACCAGCCCTTAAAAACCTCTAAGGAGGGAGATTCCACCACCTCCCTAGGTAACCCATTCCAGTGCTTCACCACCCTCCTAGTGAAATAGTGTTTCCTAATATCCAACCTAGACCTCCCCCGCTGCAACTTGAGACCATTGCTCCTTGTTCTGTTACCTGGTACCACTGAGAACAGTCCAGATCCATCCTCTTTGGAACCCCCCTTCAGAGAGTGGAAGACTGCTCTCAAATCCCCCCTCATTCTTCTCTTCTGCAGACTAAACAAGCCCAGTTCCCTCAGCCTCTCCTCGTAAGTCATGTGCCCCAGCCCCCTAATCATTTTTGTTGCCCTCTGCTGGACTCTCTTCAATTTGTCCACATCCTTTCTGTAGTGGGGGGCCCAAAACTGGCCCCCCACTACAGAATAGTGGCAGTACTCCAGATGTGGCCTCACCAGTGCCGAATAGAGGGGAATAATCACTTCCCTCAATCTGCTGGCAATGCTCCTACTAATGCAGCCCAATATGTCGTTAGCCTTCTTGGCAACAAGAGCACACTGCTGACTCATATCCAGCTTCTCATCCACTGTAATCCCCAGGTCCTTTTCTGCAGAACTGCTGCCTAGCCACCAGTCGGTCCCTAGTCTGTAGCAGTGAATGGGATTCTTCCATCCTAAGTGCAGGACTCTGCACTTGTCCTTGTTGAACCCAATCAGATTTATTTTGGCCCAATCCTCCAATTTGTCTAGGTCACTCTGGTCCCTATCCCTACCCTCCAGAGTATTTACCTCTCCTCCCAGCTTAGTGTCCTCTGCAAACTTGCTGAGGGTGCAATCCATCCCATCATCCAGATAATTTATAAAGCTGTTGAACAAAACTGGCCTCAGGACATATCCCTGGGGCATCCCGCTTGATACTGGCTGCTAACTAGACATCAAGCCGTTGATCACTACCCGTTGAGCCTGACAGTCTAGCCAGCTTTCTATCTACCTTATAGTCCATTAATCCAATCTATACTTTTTTAACTTGCTGGCAAGTATACTGTGGGAGACCATATCAAAAGCTTTGCTAAAGTCCACTTCTTTCCCCATATCCACAGAGCCAGTTATCTCATCATAGAAGGCAATCAGGTTGGTCAGGCATTATTTGCCCTTGGTGAATCCATGTTGACTGTTCCTGATCACCTTTCTTTCCTTCATAATCTTCATAATGTGATCACTCTCTTTCCTTACATACATAGTAGATGCATGAAATATCAGCAGTGCTCTCATTGGGTATCTACATTAGTGCTCACTGAGGTCGGTGGGGAAGTCTAAGGGCTATGGTTTTAGATCTGCAGACTCAGGCAGATGTCGTTGCATTAGTTAGTCTCAAAAATGTGAGCCAAGTGTATCTCAGCAACAATAACAGGTAGATAGAGAATCACTTTTTTTTTTTTTTTTTTTTTTTTTTAATTAAAGCTTAGATCCTGGAGAATAAGCAGGCAGCATGAGCATGAAAGAGGTGCTTGTACATCAGACTGGCATATACTGACTGAATCTGAGCCCTGAATATGGTACGTATTTTCAAGCCTGAAAAGAAGAGAGTTCCTAGTGATGACAGCCCTGTAGGGGTAATGTCTGTCTTTAGTAAAAGAATGGAATTGCTCTTACTGGTGAGCATTACAAGTTCCTGGACCAGCTGATCCCAAATTAGGGTCTATAGAGCATTTGCTGATGGTTTGCAGAGAGCTGGCAGGTCAAACTCTTGCCTCCTCCTTGTCCCCAGCTGCCTCTGGGGACTCCCAGCTCTTAATGGCATGAAAAGTGTGGATGCGTGTAAAAGCATCTGGAAACAATGGTGAGAAGCCAGCAGAGTTGCTCTCATTAGTAGCTTTGGTACATGGGAGGAAACATGAGCTCCCCTCAAGGACCAGAGCCATTCACAAGAGGGAGAAGGGAACCAGGTGGCAGCACCATATGTGCAGAGAATGGGGAGAGGAGTGCCATGTGGGCGGGGAGCCACGTAGAGTGAGGAATAGAATAGACATGGGGGTGACGTGAAGAGCAAAGGGATCTGGCGTAAGTAACTCTGACCATAAATGGCAAAACACTCATTCCATTGGAGAGTTAGAAATTCACAAACCCTCCCTAATGCAACTTCTCAGTGAAGTTGCTGGGACATTGTGGACTCTACTATGAATATTTAATTGCCTCTGTGCCATGGAATAACTTTACCAATATTGTTTACAACTCAGGGCTGCCAACTGACTGACTCTACTATCACGTGGCTAGCCTTGTCACCAGGGTGCCAAATCAGGAGGCCATGGCTCCATCACTTTTAAAAGTGGAAGGACTATGCCCTCCCACTTTTTACCTGCCTTAAGGATGAGTGATGGAGTGGGGGAGGGGCCTTGGGGGAAGAGGCGGAGTGAGGAAAGGCCTTGGGGGAAGAGGCAACGGGAGTGGGGCCTTGGAGGAAGGGGTGGATTGAGGGTGAGCCTGGTTCATGCACTGGTGGCCTCCCCACACTTCTAGGGAGCTTCCGGTGCTGCTGCTTGTCACTTGATTAGCCCATTTGCCTTGTGTGTGTCTGCCTTGTCTCAGCAGGCCACCTGCATTTGTCCTGCTGTTTTTGCTTCCATCCTCTCTCCCCTGGTTCCTTTGCCTATCCCTCCTTGTGCTCTTCTGGCCCACTCCTCTTTTCTTCCTTCCGCCAGTCACCTCAGTCCCAGACACACAATTACAATAATAAAATACTAGTTCCTCAATCACAAACAAATCATCCAGGTGCTTAAACCAGTCAAACTGCTGTGTGAGCTTGCTCTGTCTCCCAGCCCGCATTGTCTGCGGTCACCTCTTGGGCTGTGTCTAAGCATACATTGCAAGCTCTTTGGCGCAGACTGCATTGTTTATTTACTCCTTTGAAGCACCATGTGTACAGACCGAGCTGTTTAAATAATAACAATTAATCTTGCCAAGCTCACTTGATGGGTCTTTTGGATAAAATAACAAAACTACTGAGTAAAGGGGTATCTCCCACAAGCTGGCCTACTACAGGGAGCTTCTCTGAGAAAGCCAGACCCCTTTCTCGTGTGCTGTGCTGCTCTCACTTCTTTTCACAGCATGGTGAGCAGCTGCTGTTCACCCCAATTATTTAATCTCTCGAGTGTTTTTGGTAGGCTACAAAGGAATCTACAAAAGTTTGATTTATTTTTCAACTAAAAAATGTGCCTGTTGCCCAGCCCCTGTGCCCCCACCTGCTGCTGCTGCTGCTGCCGCCATGGAAGGAAGCCCCAAGGAATGTCATTTAAATTAGACCGCTAACCTAAGGGGAGATGTCAGCAGAGCATGAGCACAGGGGAGGAGGGAAACAAACCTCACAGGGGCAGAACTGCTTTCAGCAGAGCGTGAGTTTCAAGGAATGCGGATTATATTAATTATTATTCCTGTCGTGCCTAGGAGCCCTAGTGATGGCCCAAGACCCCCCTGTGCTTGGTGCTGCACAAATGCAACAAGAAAAGATGGCCCCTCCCCCAAAGAGCTGAAAGTCTAAGACAAGAGAAGAGATGGATCCAATCAGATGGGGAAGTACGAGAAAATAATGAGAAAATATTGGTCAGCATGTTAGGCAGTGGTCTCCTCACATCAGTGGCCTAATGCAGTGGTTCTCACCAGGGGGACGCGTACCCCTGGGGGTACACACAGGTCTTCCAGGGGGTACATCAACTCATCTAGATATTTGCCTAGTTTTACAACAATCTACATAAAAAACACTAGCAAAGTCAGTACAAACTAAAATTTCATACAGACAATGACTTGTTTATACTGATCTATATACTATCCACTTGTATGTAAATACAATATTTATATTCCAATTGATTTATTTTATAATTATATGGTAAAAATGAGAAAGTCAGCAATTTTTCAGTAATAGTGTGCTGTGACACTTTTGTATGTTTGTATTTTGTAAGCAGGTTGTTTTTAAGTGAGGTGAAACTTGGGGTACGCAAGACAGATCAGACTCCTGAAAGGGGGACAGTAGTCTGGAAAGGTTGAGAGCCACTGGCCTAATTGTTAGAGCTTGACTGAAGGCAAAGGGAATCTCTGCATTGACTTCAGTATGCTTTGGGTCCAGTCTGAGGTATATTGTGAAGTTGGTGTCTCTCGTCTAGCTCTCTATTACTGCTGTGACTCCTGAGTGAGGGAGTAGCTAGGACCAAAGTTGGGAGCAGCTGAAAGAAGTGAGGGCTCAGGAAACAGAGGGGCTTGGTGAGAGGAAGAGAGAGGCCCTACCATGCATAGGACATGGTGTGCTAAAGGTCCAGAGCAGCGGTTCTCAATCTGTGGGTTGCGACCCCCTTTTTATGTGGTTGCCAAAGCTGGCTTAGATTTGCTGGTGCCTGGGGCTGAAGTCCAAGCCCCGCTGCCCAGGGTCGAAGCCAAAGCCTGAGGGCGGTGGGGCTCAGGTTGCAGGCCCCTGCCAGGGGCTGAAGACTTTGGGCTTCAGCTTTGGCCCCCCTACCCAGAGCAGTGGGGCTCTGGCTTTGGCCCCACACCCAGGGCAGTGGGGCTTGGGCAGGCTCAGGCTTCGGTCCCCCTCCAGGGGTCGTGAAGTAATTTTTGTTGTCAGAAGGAGGTCGCGGTGCAATGAAGCTTGAGAATCCCTGGTCCAGAGTAATGTGGGAATGGAGTTTGTATAGGAGGAGCTGAGAGTTGAGCTGAGGCAGGAGCAGGGCCATGAGGAGGAGGCTTGGCTCGGTTATTCCACATCAGTTCATCCATAATGTACAGAGCTGTCATGTGACTCACTTTCTGAAAGCTGTTTTCAATTCCCTCCTCTCCCTGCTCTTCTGAGGCCGATCAGGTCACCTGCCTTCCAACAAGGGCCTGGGGTGTCCTGAGCCCCTGCTCTCATTTCCATTAGCTAAGTTCTGTTTATAGCTGTCCTATCACTTATTCATGACCAGCTGGATCAATCTCCTGAAAACTGCATTTGTTGAAACCTGATTCTGGCCTTGTCTGGATCATGTGGACCTCTCTGGCTCAATTTTTGGTGCATGGTTTGTAACCACAAAGCCAGTTGAGGCCAGGAGGAGAGGATGGCTTAATGCAGAGGTTGTATTGTGGCCAGGAACCCACAAAGTTTTCTTTAGATAGATAACAGCGTTCAGATGCCTAGTTCCTCTATACTGTACAGTAACCATAGCAGAGACCATTCTCCACACAACAGAGAAGTCAGGGAGAGAGAAACACCCTGAGTGTTTGATTCGTAGATTTTTAAGGACGGAAGGGATCATGATGATCTAAATCTGACTTCCTGCATCGTGTAAGCCATAGAATAGGCGTTCTCAAACTGGGGGTCGGGAACTGTCAGTCTCCACCCCAAACCGCACTTTGCCGCCAGCATTTATAATGGTGTTAAATATATAAAAAGGTGTTTTTAATTTATAAGGGGGTCACACTCAGAGGTTTGTTATATGAAAGGGGTCATCAGTACAAAAGTTTGAGAACCACTGCCATAGAATCTCACCCAGCAATTCCTGCAATAAGCCCCATTAATTTCTGGTGGAGGTGGAGAGGATCTTTTTGGGAGAGACATCCTATAATGATTTAAGGACTCTGAATGACAGAGGATCTACCACATCTATTGGCTAAAGAGGTTTCCAAATTATGACTTCAGACTCTAAACCAGTGGTTCTCAAAGCTGGTCCGCCGCTTGTTCAGGGAAAGCCCCTGGCAGGCCGGGCTGGTTTGTTTACCTGCCGCGTCTGCAGGTTCAGCCGATCACGGCTGCGGGAAGCGGTGTGGGCCCAGGGATGTGCTGGCCGGCCTTCCCGCAGCCCCCATTGGCCTGGAGCGGCGAACCGCAGCCAGTGGGAGCCGCGATCAGCCGAACCTGCAGACGCGGCAGGTAAACAAACCGGCCCGGACCGCCAGGGGCTTTCCGTGAACAAGCGGCGGACCGGCTTTGAGAATCACTGCTCTAAACCAAACCTGTTGAAGGGCATCAGCCTCTGGACCAGAAGGGCTGTGACACTGGGACAAGTCAATGCACATGTCTTGAATCACCTCAAAGCCCTGGCCTCTGGCCTGTTGGGATCCTGGAAGTGGGTGGGCACTGCTAAAGGACCTCCCACAGCCCTGGCCTCTGGCAGAAGGCAGGCATCTTTACTGCATTGAAATATGTAGGAGAGAAAACAGAATCACAGCTACCCTATGTAAAGGCAGCCAACAGCTGGCCTGTCTCTGCATGGTGCATAGTTCTGTAATACAGTGAAAACACTTTAGTAGCTTCTGCTGTCAACCATTCCTGCTCGGAGGATTTTTCGCAAATGATTGGATGATCTGTCAAATCCTACTGGCCTCTCACCATGGAGTCTGGGTACATCAGAGGCCAGACTCTTGCATGAATATCCAAAAGCCATGTGGAAAAAATGTGGGTCTGTGCTAATGGGCTTCAGCCAGATTAGATGCTGTCATTTCAGGCCAGCAATTTGTGAGGCCTTGCACTCTCCATGGTCTCTTGCTGTTGCACCGAACCTGTCCTGTCCCAGGCTTGCAACTGTGGGGTAGGAACAGTTGGGCCAGATCCTAGGCGGGGCCTCTGGGTGCTACTGTACTGCACATGATGATGAGTGGCAGGTGCTGCATGTTGTTCTGACTGGGGAATATCCTTATCCAGGGTCAGCAGGGCCGCAGTGCTTTTCCGGCACACCAACTCTAACAGCGCTCCAGTCATCTGACCTCAGGCAGGGTTAGAAGGTCATGTGACTGGGATCACTCACCGTGATTCTAGTGGGGGGTGTTTCAGACCTCCAATATAAATTTGATGGGGCAGGAGTTTAGACTCTTTTCTTCAGCTGGCTCTAGGCCAGTGGTTCTCAAACATTAGTACTGGTGACCCCTTTCACAGAGCAAGCCTCTGAGTGCGACCCCCCCCCCTTATAAATTAAAAACATTTTGTTATATATTTAACACCATTATAAATGCTGGATGCAAAGCGGGGCTTGGGGTGCAGGCTGACAGCTCCATATAATAACCTCGCAACCCCCTGAGGGGTCCCAACCCCCAGTTTGAGAACCCCTGCTCTAGGCCTTGAATGGCCTCCCAGAGGAAACTGGAAGGATTCCCACACTCATTCGCTTCAAGGGCTTGCTCTAACATCTACCTTTTTGCTTTAGTGTTTCCGCTGTGAGCCTGAGATGCAGAAAATACCAGAGTACACACAGGCAGCAGTCGTGATCGAACCAAGGGCAGGCCTGAAAGTTATTTAACGCACGTACAGCACCTGGGGGCTGGAAGGACAGTGAAATGTGCTTATGAAATGCTTGTAGCTAAGATGTCCTGCATCTACAATAACTCAGTTAATGGCGGTCTAAGTTTCTCTGCAACACGGATGCTAAAAGCCGACAGACACCAAGCAGTCTCTGCTGAGAATTCACTGCACCTCTCCCAAAACGGCTGCAGCTGTGGCTGCAGACTATCAGAGGTCAGCCATGAGCTACCTAGGACCAAGCCTTCTGCAAAAATGCGTCTCCAGATAGATTCCTAGATTTTAAGGCTTGGAAGAGTCCATCTGGCAGCAGGTGTGACCTCCCCACTTGATATCCACTAGCTTAGTACTGCAGGCTGCCAGCCTCAGCCTTTTTATATCCAAGTGCATGGGGAGGGGTGCCTCACTTAAAACTCCTTTTGTGCATTAAGTGTCGTTCTACACTTTGCTGTACAGACCCATGAAGCTTCTGTATATGACAGCTTTGGTGGAGGCTGAGGGGAGAGCATCAACCTTCCCAGAGTAATTCAGAAGAACAACAAATGCCTTCAGTTTGAAGATGTTTTTCAGTTATGGCACATACTTAAGGGTGTCACGTTGTCTCGGGCTAGGTCTACACTACCCGCCTGAATCGGTGGGTAGAAATCGACCTCTCGGGGATCGATTTATCGCGTCTCGTCGGGACGCGACAGTCGATCCCCGAATCGACGCTCTTACTCCACCAGCGGAGGTGGGAGTAAGCGCCGTCGACGGGAAGCCGCAGAGGTTGATTTTGCCGCCGTCCCTACAGCGGGGTAAGTCGGCTGCGATACGTCGAATTCAGCTACGCTATTTGTGTAGCTGAATTTGCGTATCTTAAATCAACCCCCCCCATAGTGAAGACCTGCCCTTAGTTTGTCAGATAACGTCACTTGCTGTTGGGTAACTACGCAGGAACTGCGCTCTTTGACAACCTCTGATACACGTGGTGCTTTATTAAGCTTAGTGCTTCACCTGCTGTGCTTTCTGACATGACCCAGCAGTGTTCTGGAATCAAAGCCCTGTTTGTAAGGCTTCAGCAGAAGGGCAGAGTTAAGGTTGCTCTGGCAACCTGAATTTCCTGCGGTGCATTTTAAAATTCTCAGGGTCACTAGTGTTTGCTTATCTTATTTTTAATGGGATTTAAATTTGCTTTTCCCTATTTCCTGACCTATGAAACAGGTTCAGGAAGAGAGCTGAGAGCTAGTCTCACTTCCAGTTGACATGTGTACCCCCTCTGCCATGACTTGCCTCCATGACATTCCTTCTGATCTCCACAGACCAGTACCCCACACCTCCTTGTGTGGGTTCCCAACCTGTGGTTCTGGATGAGATCCAGTATTATTATTTCACATGTTAGGAGGGTGCTAGGTGCTTAGTGCAGCAAGGAAGCAGGTTGTGTGGAGTGAGGCACAGGCTGGGTGAAAGTTTCCAGCAGTAGGGAAGTGGGATAGGGGAGAACTTGTGCAGCACCTAGCATAATGGACCCTTAATTGGGGCCTTTGTGCTAACTAATAACTCACTTCTGGCTGGAGTCATAACTTCCCCTCCCTTGTAAACCCTCCTTGATCTCCCACACTAGTGCCCTTTACCTGGCCCAGTCAGACCCTTAGATTAATAGTCAGGCCCCACAGACCATCCCTCAGGATCTCCCATGATCATTGGGGGAGTGCAGTGGGGAGAATTGGGGGCTTGTTTTTGGATGAAGGGTGCAGTGAAGACAGTGTCTCACATATCCCTGCCCCCAGTAACTCCCACAGACTGACTCCTCCTTCTGCTCCTGACTAAGGTCTCTGTGACACAGACATGCCCAAACATGTAGTGGCAGGGATATTACATGTATGTATGTCTGTTGTCTTCATATTACACCAAATGGGGTTGTATGCGATCTCTGCTGAGAGCTAGCTGATTGTCATGGTTATCATGTGCTGGGAATGGCTGTCATGGTTGTTATGCTTTGGGAATAGGGTGTCAGGGGGGGCATTGGGCAGGGGACCAGTGTGGCATGGGCCTGCCCCCGAAGGGAAGGGGCATGCTGATAGCGCAGGGCTGGGTGGGCCAGTTTGTGTTTGGCGCAGTGGTTCTCAACCTGTGGCCCAAAGTGGTAAATAGGTTGAGAGCCACTGATCTGGAGTCTAAATCAGTGAGTTCCTGCACTGGGCACCTGCCTTATGCTTCCAGAGCTTTGGACCTCAAGCAGGACCCAGTTCATCCTTTCCTTTTGCCTTGTCACATTGTGGGAGCCACTAAAACGCATGCCTCGCTAGGCTCTGTGCCCTCAACCAATCACATACTGTTTTTACTGTGACATTATTGTTTATATGAATGTTATGTCTAAAGTTCTTTAATATGTATATAACTCATTGACCCAGGAAAGTACTAGAAGTTCTGTGGGCGAGTGTAAACCAAGATGCTCATACTATTTACCATCTGGCTCTTCTTCTATCAAAGGAAGCGGTGGATGTGGTATACCTAGACTTTAGTAAGGCATTTGATACAGTCTGGCATGATATTCTTATCGATAAACTAGGCAAATACAATTTAGATGGGGCTACTATAAGGTGGGTGCATAACTGGCTGGATAACCGTACTCAGAGAGTTATTAATGGTTCCCAATCCTGCTGGAAAGGCATAACGAGTGGGGTACCGCAGGGGTCTGTTTTGGGACCGGCTCTGTTCAATATCTTCATTAACGACTTAGATATTGGCATAGAAAGTACGCTTATTAAGTTTGCGGATGATACCAAACTGGGAGGGATTGCAACTGGTTTGGAGGACAGGGTCATTATTCAAAATGATCTGGACCAATTGGAGAAATGGTCTGAGGTAAACAGGACGAAGTTTAACAAAGACAAATGCAAAGTGCTCCACTTAGGAAGAAAAAATCAGATCACACATACAGAATGGGAAGAGACGGTCTAGGAAGGAGTACGGCAGAAAGGGATCTAGGGGTTATAGTGGACCACAAGCTAAATATGAGTCAACAGTGTGATGCTGTTGCAAAAAAAGCAAACATGATTCTGGGATGTATTAACAGGTGTGTTGTGAGCAAGACACGAGAAGTCATTCTTCCGCTCTACTCTGCGCTGGTTAGGCCTCAACTGGAGTATTGTGTCCAGTTCTGGGCACCGCATTTTAAAAAAGATGTGGAGAAATTGGAAAGCGTCCAGAGAAGAGCAACAAGAATGATTAAAGGTCTTGAGAACATGACCTATGAAGGAAGGCTGAAAGAACTGGGTTTGTTTAGTTTGGAAAAGAGAAGACTAAGAGGGGACATGATAGCAGTTTTCAGGTATTTAAAAGGGTGTCATAAGGAGAAGGGAGAAAATTTGTTCACCTTAGCCTCTAAAGATAGAACAAGAAGCAATGGGTTTAAACTGCAGCAAGGGAGGTCTAGGTTGGACATTAGGAAAAAGTTCCTAACTGTCAGGGTGGTTAAACACTGGAATAAATTGCCTAGGAAGGTTGTGGAATCTCCATCTCTGGAGATATTTAAGAGTAGGTTAGATAAATGCCTATCAGGGATGGTCTAGACAGTATTTGGTCCTGCCATGCGGGCAGGGGACTGGACTCGATGACCTCTCGAGGTCCCTTCCAGTCCTAGAATCTATGAATCTATGACATAAACGAGGAGGGGAGAGAGTCAAGCAATAACAAGAAATAGATGGCAGCTAGATGGTAAGGAGAGGGTAAGTGAAGTCTCCGTCTGAACAGCCAGGGAGAGACATGAATTTTGGGTGCATTAAAGATTGACTTTTCATCCTGAAGTATGACCTATGTTGTCAGACTAGAGGGGAGTTAAAAAGTCAAAAGCCGTGAAAAAACATTATTTCGTGATTTTGGGGGGGCCTGACTCATGATTTTGGACTTCGGTGTTAACAAAACTGCTGGGAAGTGCTGAGCAGCCACTGTCTGTTGTAAGCTGCATTGAGGGGTCCAAGCAGGCTCTCCTGGCCCTTGCAATGGGGGCTGGTGCTTTTATTTCTCCCCCTCTTCCTAGCAGAGTGTGGTACACGTTGGGCATTGGCAATGCCGGCCCATCATTATCTATTGCAACGATGTTGGTGCTTACCATGCGAGGAGCATTATGTATCCTACTGAAGGGAGCAGCGTGGTCTCTGGAGTGCCAGTGGTGTGCAAGCAGACAGCTACAGTGTACTTCGTCCCCTTCTGGGGTTGCATGGACCTAAATAATAGGAAATACTTTTTTGATGGACAGTGAGCAGTGTAACCTAGTGGGTAGGACTTTGAACTGGGAGCCAGGAGTGTCATTATGGTGATATGCAGGTGAGAGCAGGTTGCAGAGAGCTACGCATACACATAAAGTAATGTATTAGTAGTTAAGGGATTTGCTTTGTAGCTTTGGGCAAGTCCCTTACCCTGTGCTTCAGTTTTTCCATGTGTAAAATAGGGATAATGAAACTGATCTTTCATTTTGGAGCGCTTTGAGATCTGTGGGTGAAAAGCACTTTATAAGGGCAAAGTATTATCATCACTTAATGTTGAGTGGGAAAGTTTTCCTGGCATTTGGTGTGGAGGGAAGGAGAAGCTGCTGCAATGGGATTGGAGGAAGGGTCTCCTATTTGTCTCACAACCCCGCACAATATTTAGGAAGACTAAATTACTATTGTGTCCAGTTCTGGGCGCCGCATTTTAAAAAAGATGTGGAGAAATTGGAAAGGGTCCAAAGAAGAGCAACAAGAATGATTAAAGGTCTTGAGAACATGACCTATGAAGGAAGGCTGAAAGAATTGGGTTTGTTTAGTTTGGAAAAGAGAAGACTGAGAGGGGACATGATAGCAGTTTTCAGGTATCTAAAAGGGTGTCATAAGGAGGAGGGAGAGAACTTGTTCACCTTAGCCTCTAAGGATAGAACCAGAAACAATGGGTTTAAACTGCAGCAAGGGAGGTCTAGGTTGGACATTAGGAAAAAGTTCCTAACTGTCAGGGTGGTTAAACACTGGAACAAATTGCCTAGGGAGGTTGTGGAATCTCCGTCTCTGGAGATATTTAAGAGTAGGTTAGATAAATGTCTATTAGGGATGGTCTAGGCAGTATTTGGTCCTGCCATGCGGGCAGGGGACTGGACTCGATGACCTCTCAAGGTCCCTTCCAGTCCTATAATCTATGAATCTATGAATTAGTTCGGGGGGGGAGCTAATATCCCATGTACTGCAGGAGGCAGAAACCCATGTCCCATGAGCAGGAGAGTGAGAGACTGAGAGCTCTGGCCTATGGGGAATGGGAGAGAATGATCAGCTCCAGTGCCTGCCCAAGGTCGGGGCAGGAATTCATCCTTTCTCCCTCCCTCCCTGAGCCTTCAAGAGGAGAGAGGGGATTAGTTGGAAAGGAAAGGAGCGTCTAGATCCGGATGTGAGGATTTGGAGTTCAGGATAAACTCCATTATAAAAGGAAAGTGAAAGGTGGTGGCTCCGTGCCCCTGGATGGCATTTTAGTTGGGTGCCAGTTTCTATAGGGTCACAGAGAAACCAAGTTTAATAATGTTTAATTATTTAATAAATTCATTATGGGAGCACACTCTGCTCCCTTGGCTTTCCAAGCCCATGTGTAGAATTGGGGACAGGACAGCGAAGGTTCAGAGGGAGTGTTCATAGAATCATAGAATATTAGGGTTGGTTGGAAGGGACCTCAGGAGGTCATCTAGTCCAACCCCCTGATCAAAGCAGGACCACCCTCAACTAAATCATCCCAGCCAGGGCTTTGTCAAGCCTGACCTTAAAAACCTCTAAGGAAGGAGATTCCATCACCTCCCTAGGTAACCCATTCCAGTGCTTCACCACCCTCCTAGTGAAAAAGTTTTTCCTAATATCCAACCTAGACCTCCCCCACTGCAACTTGAGACCATTACTCCTTGTTCTGTCATCTGGTACCATTGAGAAAAATCTAGTTCAGAGGTGGGCAAACTACGGCCCGCGGGCCACATCTGGCCCTTGGGAGCGTTCTGCCCGTTCCCCGAGCTCCTGGCCTGGGAGGCTAGCCCCCGGCCCCTCCCCTGCTGTCCCCCCTCCCTCGCAGCCTCAGCTCACTCCGCCGCCAGTGCAATGCTCTGGGCGGCAGGGCTGTGAGCTCCTGGGGCAGCGCAGCTGCAGAGCCCGGCCTGACCCAGGACTCTGAGCTGTGTGGTGGCGGTGGCCGTGTGGCCCGGCTCCAGCCGGGCGGTGCCGCTGTAGTGCCGCCAGCCACGGCGCTCCAGGCAGCGCGGTAAGGGGCCAGGGAGCAGGGGGGGTTGGATAGAGGGTAGGGGAGTTCGGGGTGGTGGTCAGGAGGTGGGGGTGTGGATGGTGGTTGGGAGGGGGAACAGGGATTTGAATGGGGGCAGGGATCCCGGGGGGGCAGTCAGGAAGGGGAGGGGGTGGATGGGGCGGCAGGAGGCAGTCAGGGGACAGGGAGAAGGGATGGTTGGATGAGGCAGGGATCGGGGGGGGCATCAGGAATGAGAGGAGAGGTTGGATGGGGGGGCCGGAGTCCGGGGGCTGTCAGGGGGACAGGGAGCGGGGATGTGTGGATGGGGCAGAGGTCCCGGGGGGGTTGAATGGGGCAGGAGTCCTGGGGGGGGGCAGATAGGAGGTGGAGGCCAGGCCACGACCCCCTCCCCTAACCGGTCCTCCATACAATTTACAAAACCCGATGCGGCCCTCAGGCCAAAAAGTTTGCCCACTCCTGGTCTAGATCCATCCTCTTTGGAACCCCCTTTCAGGTAGTTGAAAGCAGCTATCAAATCCTCCCTCATTCTTCTCTTCTGCAGACTAAACAATCCCAGTTCCCTCAGCCTCTCCTCATAAGTCATGTGCTCCAGACCCCTAATCATTTTTGTTGCCCTCCGCTGGATTCTTTCCAATTTTTCCACATCCTTCTTGTAGTGTGTGTCCCAAAACTGGACACAGTCCAGTCTCCCATAGCATTAGGAGGGTCTGTGTGTGAGTAAAGGTGACCTACAGCTAAATGGGAGGGTTCTCTGTCTCTTGGTTCTGTCCCTTCATGTTCCTGCAGAGCCGTAGCTGATGGGGCCAGACCCTGGCGATTGGTGATGGCTACAGATCTGTGTCTGACTCAAAACCCTCTTGAAGCAACAAACTGGATTAGTGAGTGGGCCTCCCTGAGTGTTTTGCTTCTGAAATTTGTATGCACTTTGTTTGTATCTATTTCTAGTCCCTTTTGCAGGGTACATGATGTTACCCCCATCCCACCCATGTGTCTCAGTTATCTGTTAATCCTGCATCTCCTGGGAACTGCAGCTACAGATGCATCTTGGCCTCTGTCACTGTGATAAAGGTACATAAAGCCCCATAAACCTTAAGTCTGATTTGGTTTCTTTAGATCATACCATGTGGACACTGATGAAAGTTTATTAGGTCAGTTCTCAGTCAGTCCCACAATATTGTCACTGGCTGGCTCATTGATGGTGTATGTGAATGTGCAAAGGGTCTGTCCGTTTGACAGGAAGTTCGGGTGTTACTGAATTACTCTTTCTTACAATATCTGCTGTTTTACCTAATGAAGTTAGATAACTGATTAAATAACCTCTTGTAAAAAAGCTGTCTTGGGTCATTGGCCAAGCCCCTTTTTAATTTCGTATCCATCCCAGTTAAATAATGTTGGTATAACTTAAATAATTGAAAAGTATGTTACAGAAAGCAGAGGTGATCTTCTCTACTGTTTTAAACCCATTCTTGATGATTGCTAATAGTATTTGTTGATGGAACCCCTACAGTTATGGTGATTTCTATTTTTCATGTGTGATTGGAGTTGTACTAAATCATTTTGTCTGTATCAGAAATGGGCCCAAGTAACAATATCTGGATCCAGATCTGAATTTCAGCTCTCTTCTCTGCACTTTGAGTATGACACATTCAGGGTTTTGATCCAGCGCATTAGAGTTGGTAGCCAGCAGATCCTAGGGCCACTGCACAGCAGAGGTTGGGGAAGGCTCTGCCTCTGGCTCCCCCTTCCCCCACAGAAGTTCAGTCTTGTTGTCCAGCAGCTCTCAGGGAGGTTTCAGCTCAGATTCACCCTTTCAAGCCCACAATGAGGTCTCTGATATCAGGGGAGGGAGGTGAGAAGTGAGTTGGCGGCAATCACTTGGCTGTGACCATCTGCCTCTCTATTTTGCTGGGACTCCCTGGGGAATTTCAGATTTAGTGAAAAAAGGCTGATTGGAAGAGAAGCACTAAAGTGAACCCCCGCTGTAACAAAAAAGAGGGATCTACTGGGCTAAAGCTAGAAATGTGGGACTCTCTGGGGGCCTGATAAATTGATTATTTGCTCTGAGACATCTGCGGTTCTACCTCTGACTGTTTCAGTATAAAGTTCCTTTTGGAAACAGGATGGATGGACAAAGCCCTTCATCTGGGGTCAGAAATTTCAAGTTGTAAAACCTGCCCAGACAGTCCAGTAGACAGAAGCAGAATCGTAAGGTAGCACTAGCGCTTGTACAGCTGAAATGTGGTGGCTCCATCAACTCCCAGTGTGAGAGGAGGGAGAGGGGGAATTCCACCTTGTTGCCTCCTGTTCTCACACAGCAGGTGGAGGGTATCCCCTAAAGGATAGTAGGAAGTAGGGGGTGTTGCACAAAAAGACAAGGTCATCTTCAACTTCTTAGTGCGCTTCCTTCCCATGGCTAATTCATGCAACTCTGACTGGGCCTGGTGTCCCAGGGCATCTGCGGTGTGCCTGTCCAGAGAGCTAAAGGTTTACTAGGTGCTTCTAATGCCACAGGGACTCAGTTGCCTGTATCTTTGCCTTTTGCTTCTAGGTTGAATCTATTGGAATAACACACAGCTTTTCCCCAGAGAGCTAGTGAATGCAGAGTGTTTGTGTGTGGGTGTGATCTCTACAACATATTTGCCTGCTGAATACAGTGAGGGGAAAGTGTATGTAAATCTCAGACTCCCATTATATGTAGTGACACTAATGGAACCCCATGCAATAGCCTAACTCCTGATATATCACTAACCAGGGTAGGGTCGGGGTGGGGTGGGGTGGGGAAGAACTCACGTGTGCGTGCGTGTGTGGAACTTGTGTGTGTGGGTTAGGGAGTGAGGGGGAAGCCCTTCTGGCATCCCAGCGTGTACTTCAGTCACCTCGGCAAGTTCTTATTTGTAAGCGTGTGTATTTAATTCTGTCCTTTTAAAATTATTTCAGAAAGAGCATGTTAATTAGGAACTAATGTTACAGTAAGAATGAATCAGGTGATTCCTTCCCCTCTCCACCACATGGTGGGAACTATAAAAATACTTTCATGATCTTCTGATGTCTGAGCCATCTCCCTGGGATTGTGCTGCCTGTAACTACCCTGTCTCAGTGAAGAGGCCATAAAGCTTTTTCAGTAGCAGATGTCATTGCTAAAATAGGGGCTGAATTGTCAAGATGTACTTAAAAAGATTAATGGTTTTAAACAGAAGGGTCTCTCCCAAATGCTTCACAACACTTCCTCCCAAGCATCAGGGTTTCAGAAAATTTAAAAGAATGTTGTGAAGGTCTCTTGCATAACTTTCAAAATAATGTATTCAGCGTATTGCTCATTCACTCTCCTGGAAGCTTAAAACTGAAATTTGTTTCCTTAACAAAAATGCTATCCTTCTGTTGCATTTGTCCACTGCTCATGAGTGCTGCATACAATCCCCTGGAGTTGTATGGTTGCTTGTGAGTGCTGTGGTTGTGCACTTTATTACTGAGATGGCATTAACCTGCAAGCTGTGAAGGAACTAGCGAGTATGGCACTGTAGCTGAACTAGTAATACAAATGTGCAGTTTACCATTAAAAACAGCTTCTATATTGAAAGGACTGGAGGGTAGCCAATATACACATCTTTTGTGAAAAGGGTAATCCTGGGAATTATAAACTAATGAGCCTAACAGCAGTACCGGGAAAAATAGTCAAGAAAATCATTAAGAATAGAATTATAAAGTGTCTACCGGAGTATAATGTGATAAGAAATAACGATCACAGCTCTGTACTGGTAATGAGTTAATGCTGCCCAAAGGATTAAGGGGATAGGTAGAGTATTTATAAATATACTAGTGGGAAAAAGAAGTAATATGAAGAAGGTAGGTCCATAATGAACAAAGAAAGGAATGGCATTCATCTTGACTCAGCAAAGGCAGAGATACTGTACTGCTCTTAAAAAATCTTTCAGATTATTATTTTGGGGAAGTTTTATGGCATGTGTTATACAGGAGATCAGGCTAGTTAATTATAATGGGCCCTTCTGGCACTGGACTCTATGAATTATGGTCCTGTATTCCTTTATTTTATTTCCGTTTGTGAGTCAGTGCCTGTCCCAAGCACTGGGCGTCCTTTCATAAGTTACAATTCCACTATTTAAAATGGTTTCAGAGTAGCAGCCATGTTAGTCTGTATCCGCAAAAAGAACAGGAGTTCTTGACGTCTGATTTGTGTCCATTTATTCTTTTAGGTAGAGACTGTCTGGTTTGGCCAATGTACAGGGCAGAGGGGCATTGCTGGCACATGATGGCATAGATCACATTGGTAGATGTGCAGGTGAATGAGCCTCTGATGGTGTGGCTGATGTGATTAGGTCCTATGATGGTGTCCCCTGAATAGATATGTGGACAGAGTTGGCAACGGGCTTTGTTGCAAGGATAGATAGGTTCCTGGGTTAGTGTTTTTGTTGTGTGGTGTGTGGTTGTTGGTGAGTATTTGCTTCAGGTTTGGGGGCTGTCTGTAAGCAAGGACTTGCCTGTCTCCCAAGATCTGTGAGAGTGATGGATTGTCCTTCAGGATAGGTTGTATATCCTTGATGATGCGCTGGAGAGGTTTTAGTTGGGGGCTGAAGGTGACCGCTAGTGGCGTTCTGTTACTTTCTTTGTTGGCCTGTTTAGTTAGCCCTCATATTGTGCAAGGTACTTTCTGATTTCATCTGTGGCATCTGACATTAGAACATAAGAATGGCCAGACTGGGTCAGACCAAAGGTCCATCTAGCCCAGTATCCTGACTTCCAACAGTGGCCAATGGCAGGTGCCCAGAGGGAATGAACAGAACAGGGAATCATCAATTGATCCATTCTTTGTCGCCCATTCCCAGCTTCTGGCAAACAGTGGCTAGGGACACCATCCCTGCCCATCCTGGCTAATAGCCATTGATGGACCTATCCTCCATGAACTTACCTAGCTCTTTTTTGAACCCTGTTATAGTCTTGGCATTCTCAACATCCTCTGGCAAGGAGTCCCACTGGTTGACTGTGCGTTGTGTGAAAAAATACTTCCTTTTGTTTGCCTGCTACTTATTAATTTCATTTGGTTATACCTAGTTTTTGTGTTATGAGAAGGAGTAAATAGCACTTCCTTATTTACTTTCTCCACACCTGTCATGATTTTATAGACTTCAATCATATCCCCCCCTTCATCGTCTCTTTTCCAAGCTGAAAAATCCCAATCTTATTAATGTCTCCTCATATGGCAGCTGTTCTACACCCCTAATCATTTTTGTTACCCTTTTCTGAAACTTTTCCAAGTTCAATATATGTTTTTTGAGATGGGGTGACCACATCTGCACGCAGTATTCAAGATGTGGGCGTACCATGGATTTATATAGATGCAATATGATATTTTCTGTCTTCTTATAATAGATAATTATCTATCCCTTTCTTAATGATTCCCAACATTCTGTTTGCTTTTTTGACTGCCGAAGCACATTGAATGGATGTTTTCAGAGAACTATGCACAATAAGAACATAAGAACGGCCGTACTGGGTCAGACCAAAGGTCCATCCAACCCAGTATCCTGTCTTCCGACAGTGGCCAATGCCAGGTGCCCCAGAGGGAGTGAACCTAATAGGCAATGATCAAATGATCTCTCTCCTGCCATCCATCTCCACCCTCTGCCAAACAGAGTCTAGAGACACCATTCCTTACCCATCCTGGCTAATAGCCATGGACTTAACCTCCATGAATTTATCCAGTTCTCTTTTAAATGCTGTTATAGTCCTAGCCTTCACAACCTCCTCAGGTAAGGAGTTCCACAAGTTGACTGTGCGAAGAACTTCCTTTTGTTTGTTTTAAACCTGCTGCCTATTAATTTCATTTGGTGACCCCTAGTTCTTGTATTATGGGAATAAGTAAATAACTTTTCCTTATCTACTTTCTCCACATCACTCATGATTTTATATACCTCTATCATATGACGCCAAGTTCTTTTTCTTGAGTGGTAACAGCCAATTTAGACCCCATCATTTTATGTGTATAGTTGGGATTATGTTTTCTAATGTGCATTATTTTGCATTTATCAATATTGAATTTCATCTGTCATTTTGTTGCCCCGTATCCCAGTTTTGTGAAATCCTTTTGTAGATCTTTGCAGTCTGCCTGGGACTTAACTATCTTGAGCAATTTTGTATCATCTGCAAATTTTTCCAGATCATTTATGAATATGTGGAATAGGACTGGTCCCAATTCAGACCCTTGGGGGACACCACTATTTACCTCTCTCCATTCTGAAAACTGACCATTTATTCCTACCCTTTGTTTCTTATCTTTTTACCAGTTACCAGTCCATGAGCATTAGTAGATCTGCAGTTTCACATTTGAGTTCCTTCAGAACTCCTGGGTGAATACCATCTGATCCTGGTGACTTATTACTGTTTAGTTCATCAGTTTGTTCGAAAACCTCCTCTAATGACACCTCAACCTGGGACAGTTCCTCAGATTTGTCACCTAAAAAGAATGGCTCAGGTTTGGGAATCTCCTTCTCATCCTCAGCCAAAGATCGATGCAAAGAATTCATTTAGTTTCTCCGCAATGGCCTTATCAGTGAGTGCTCCTTTAGCATCTCGATTGTCCAGTGGCTCCACTGGTTGTTTAGCAGGCTTCTTGCTTCTGATGTACTTTACAATTTTTTTGCTATTACTTTTTGTGTCTTTGGTTAGCTGTTCTTCAGATTCTTTTGGCCTTTCTAATTATATTTTTACACTTTATTTGCCAGAGTTAATGCTCCTTTCTATTTTTTTCACTAGGATTTAACTTCCATTTTTTAAAGGATGCCATTAGACTATCTAGAATTGGAATTTTCCATTATGGAAGGAGACAGGATCCCAGGCTTGAAACACCTTTGGGTTTTTTTTTCTTTTACTAAAATCTATATGATCCTAGAGATGGGAAATTATTTCACAATAGGCTGAGGCCACCGCCTATCATACTGACCAATATTGTTGTTCGTTGTACTCCCCAGTCTGTCTGTATCCATCTGTTGTCTCTTATGGTTAGATTGTGAGCTTTTCAGAGCAGGGACCGTCTTTTTGTTCTGTGCTGTACCGTGTCCATGGCCAGGGCTCCTAGGCACGATGATAATATAAATAGTAACTAACTGGGAAGAGAGATGTTTTGAGGTGTATGTCAAAAGGCAACCTTGTCTAGTGGATTGAGCACGGCTGGGGCTCAGGAAATCCTGTTCTCTAAATATAGCTCCACTACTAGCTTCTTCTGTGGCCTTTGCAAAGTCACATTTTCCCTTGCCTCACTTTCTCGAGTTGTAAAATAGAGATAAAATAATCCCCTATCTACTTACCCAGGAAGTTCTGAGGATCAGTTAGCACATGACTATGTGGGCAAATTATGATGCTGCTAAATTCCATTAAGGATGAAGCCATTTGGGCCAGGCTGGTAAAATTGTTGCAGTTCAGGGCCCTCCTGTGTTATTTCACATCCAATATGAAGAAGTCAGAAGATGTAAAACTTGCCGTGTCTGGGGAGACGGCATTAGAGCCGCTGCTGTTTCTTACCCCTCCTTTAGCCTGTGCTGTGTTATAGTAATTTGTACTAACAGTGTCATAAAGAAGATTGCGGGAAAGAGAGGAAACTCCATTGCAGCCAATATAATGTTTAACAAGGCAGATTCTGAGAGCAAGAACTGCTGTAGTAGGAAGCTGTGTTTATCAGCTGTCAGCAGCTCTGCAGGGGGAACTCCATGCGTGGCATTATTTTTTTAATACCCCTCCATCCCACCGTGGAATACCCACTCCCATCCCCTCCAGCATTGTTTCTTGCATTTTTATCCCACTCCTACCTGCAAAAACCTTACATCCCGCAAGAGGGACAGATTCCCTCATGCTACTAAAAAACCCTCCACCATGGTCGGTTAGTATATTATGTGTATAAACTGGGGCTGTTAATTAATCGCAGTTAACACCTGCGATTAACTGAAAGCAAAATTAACATATTAATCGCATACCTGTGGGGAGTGGCTGAAGCCAGGGCCATCCCTACCTATACGCAAAGTACGCAGCTGTGTAAGGCACCCCAAATTTCCTGGTGCCCTGCGCAGCTGCGTGCTGCTCCAGCCCCTGCCCTACCCCAGCCCCGTCTCTTCCCACCCTTGCTCCGTCCCGGCCCCACTCCATCCCATCCCCAAAGCCCCCACCCTGCTCTACCCCAGCCCCGCCCCTTCGTAGCCCCTGCGTAGGGCCCTAGAATAGCTAGGGATGGCCCTGGCTGAAGCTCCAGCCCACAGCTCTGGAGCGGGGGGTGGGACCTGAAGAAGCCGCAGCTCTGGAGGTGGTGGAGGGGCCGGAGCAGCCCCAGCCCGCTGGAGCCCTGTGCCCCGAAGGGGGCTGGAGCCCTGTGCCCCGACCCTATATTTGAAAATATAGAAAACCACAAAAATATTTAAATAAATGATATTCTAATATTGTTTAACAGTGCGATTAAAACTGTGCTTAATTGCTATTAATATTTTTAATCCCTTGATAGCTGTAATATAAACAGACTTCAGTCAGTTTTTACTACTTAAAGAATAAAACAAGTTTTGCTTAAACCATGTAAAAAATACTTTAACTCCTGTTAGAAAGAGATTGGATGTCTATTATATTCCTTGCTTAAATTTAAGCATTAAAATTTGTAAAATGTTTTTCTGCAGATTACTGCAATCTGTTTTTTTTTTTTTTTTGCCCACCCAACCCCACCCACAACAAAGTACATTTTATCCGCTCCCGACATTATGGCAGTGGGACCCGTGGGATCTGAGTCCTGCTGCAGGGCGCCGGTTCTATGCTGCTGTCACCTGTGGAGAGTCTCTTTCTTTCTCTCCCCCCTTTTTCTCTCCCCTGCTTTCATTTCCTTGGTTTGGGAAGAGATTTAGTAGGAGGAGTTGTGATGCTTTCTTTATCCCTTGCTTTTATGGGATGGACAGCTGCACTGGTGTCTCCTTCTTACTGTTCTCTTCAGTCTGTGGTACCGTAACAAGGAGCGGCCACACAGAAGGCTTGATCTGTGCAGGCAAAAGCCAGGGATTCTCCTAGTAAGCAGGGTGGAGGTGCTCTCTGCATGCATCTCTCAGTCCGAGTAGGAAGTCTGTCCTGTCTTGGGGTAGGGGATTGAAGCCATGGATGTACTGGAGGCAGTGTCTTAGGTTGGCTGGCAGGAGTTTGGTATTTTTTCCCCCTCCTAGAGCTTTTTTTAGGCTTTCCCTTGTCAGCTCTTCCTCTGACTGTTCCAGCTGATCATAGTGTGTATAGCAGCAGAGGTGCCTTGAGAGATAGCGGTTCTGCTGGCATACACAGAGTCATAGAAGATGAGGGTTGGAAGGGACCTCAGGAGGTATCTAGTCCAACCCCCTGCTCATGGCAGGACCAATTCCCAACTAAATCATCCCAGCCAGGGCTTTGTCAAGCCGGGCCTTAAAAACCTCTAAGGAAGGAGATTCCACCACCTCCCTAGGTAACCCATTCCAGTGCTTCACCACCCTCCTAGTGAAATAGTGTTTCCTAATATCCAACCTAGACCTCCCCCACTGCAACTTGAGACCATTGCTGCTTGTTCTGTCATCTGCCACCACTGAGAACAGTCTAGATCCATCCTCTTTGGAACCCCCGTTCAGGTAGTTGAAGGCTGCTATCAAATCCCCCCTCATTCTTCTCTTCTGCAGACTAAACAGGCCCAGTTCCCTCAGCCTCTCCTCGTAAGTCATGTGCCCCAGCCCCCTGATCTTTTCCGTTGCTCTCCGCTGGACTCTCTCCAATTTGTCCATATCCTTTCTGTAATGGGGGGCCCAAAACTGGATGCAGTACTCCAGATGTGGCCTCACCAGTGCCGAATAGAGGGGAATAATTACTTTCCTCAATCTGCTGGCAGTGCTCCTACTAATGCAGCCCAATATGCCATTGGCCTTCTTGGCAACAAGGGCACACTGCTGACTCTCATCCAGATTCTCATCCACTGTAATCCCCAGGTCCTTTTATGCAGAACTGCTTCTTAGCCAGTCAGTCCCCAGCCTGTAGTGGTGCATGGGATTCTTCCATCCGAAGTGCAGGACTCTGCACTTGTCCTTGTTGAACCTTATCAGATTTTTTTTGGCCCAATCTTCCAATTTGTCTAGGTCACTCTGGACCCTATCCCTACCCGCCAGTGTATCTACCTCTTCCCCAGTTTAGTGACATCTGCAAACTGCTGAGGGTGCAGTCCATCCCATCATCCAGATCATTAATAAAGATGTTGAACAAAACCAGCCCCAGGACCGACCCCTGCGGTACTCTGCTTGACACCGGCTGCCAACTAGACATCGAGCCATTGATAACTACCCATTGAGCCCAACAGTCTAGCCAGCTTTCTATCCACTTTATAGTCCATTCATTCAATCCATACTTTTTTAACTTGCTGGCAAAAATACAGTGGGAGACCATATCAAAAGCTTTGCTAAAGTCAATATACACCTCTACCCCAATATAACACTGTCCTCGGGAGCCAAAAAACGTACTTCCTTATAGGTGAAACTGTGTTATATCGAACTTGCTTTGATCCTCCGGAGTGCGCAACCCCACCCACCGGAACGCTGCTTTACTGCATTATATCCGAATTCGTGTTATATCGGATCGGGTTATATCGGGGTAGAGGTGTATATCACATCCACTTCTTTCCCCATATCCACAGAGCCAGTTATGTCATCATAGAAGGCAATCAGGTTGGTCAGGCATGATTTGCCCTCGGTGAATCCATGTTGACTGTTCCTGATCACTTTCCTGTCCTCCAAGTGCTTCAAAATGGTTTCCTGGAGGACCTGCTCCATGATTTTTCCAGAGACTGAGGTGAGACTGACCGGTCTGTAGTTTCCCGGGTTCTCCTCCTTCCCTTTTTTAAAGATGGGCACTATATCTGCCTTTTTCCAATTATCCGGGACCTCTCCCGATCGCCACAAGTTTTCAAAGATACTGGCCAATGGCTCTGCAATCACATCAGCCAATTCCCTCAGCACCCTCGGATGCATTAGATCTGGACCCATGGCCTTGTGCATGTCCAGCTTTTCTAAATAGTCCTTAACCTGTTCTCTCACCACTGAAGGCTGCTCACCTCCTCCCCATACTGTGCTGCCCAGTGCAGCAGTGTGGGAGCTGCCCTTGTCTGTGAAGACCGAGGCACAAAAAGCATTGAGTATTTCAGCTTTTTCCACATCACCTGTCACTAGGTTGCCTCCCCCTTTCAGTAAGGGTCCCACACTTTCCCTGACCTTTTTCTTGTTGCTAACATACCCATAGAAACTCTTCTTGTTACCCTTCACATCCCTTGTTAGCTGCAACTCCAGTTTTGTTTTGGCCTTCCCGATTACACCCCTGTATGCTTGAGCAATATTTTTATACTCCTCCCTAGTCATCTGTCCAAGTTTCCACTTCTGCTAAGCTTCCTTTTTGAGTTTAAGATCACCGAAGATTTCACTGTTAAGCCAAGCTGGTCGGCTGCCATATTTACTATTCTTTCTCCACATCAAGATGGTTTGTTCCTGCGCCCACTTCTTTAAAATACAGCCAGCTCTCCTGGACTCCTTTCCCCCTCATATTAGCCTCCCAGGGGATCCAGCCCATTAGTTCCCTAAGGGAGTCAGTCTGGTTTTCTGAAGTCCATGGGGCAATAGGTCAGCTAGCCTATGCTCACTTTCAGATTGCTACATACACTCCAAGGGAGACCTTTGACTGTAGCTTTCTTCTCTTTCCCTGTGTCAGAGGGTGTCCTCCAAAGCTGCATTCTTGGCTCTGCTGCTCTGTCTCTAGATGCTCTGATTCACAAATTCCATTTTAATGGTGGTGACTCACAAATCTACCTCTCTGCCAAAGATTGGTTACCTCCATGCAAAGATGCGTCTCAGGTTGTCTTTCTGACATCTCCACTTGGATGACCAAATAGCAACTTAAGTTTAATATGGCGAAAAGTGATTTTTTTAAATTTTCCCTCCCCTCTCTCTAATTTCTCTGTGACAATGGGAAACACCACCATCTGCCTATACATACAGGCCTGTAATCTGATTTGTTCTTCTGGCTTTACCCATGTAGCCAGGTTGTGTCCAAGTCTTATCGCTTCTATTTACATACTATTTAAAGATGCAGCCTTTTCTGTCTGGCTCTTGATCAGGTATCATCTTGTACCTCAGCTCCTGTAATCTGCTCCATGGCCTACATGTCAGCCACATTGCCCCCTCAGGTTCATTCATAACTTTCCTGCCATTATCATCTTCCACTGCTCCAACCACATCACCCCATTTTTGTGTCACTCCACTGGCACTGTCCTCTACCACTCAAACACAAGCTCCTCCTGGTCTTTGCATTTGAGGCCCTTCACTCTGTAGCCCCACCCAGTCTATCGGATCTAGTTTAAATTGTCAACCCTACCGTTACTCTGTTAATGATGGCAGCCCTGATCACTGACCTGTCCTATTTCTCCCTCCAGTACCTCCACACTTTCTCCCATGTTGCTCCCTTGTGCTTGGGAAAATCTCCTATCAGAGTGGTCAAGCTGCTGCCTTAGTCTCCTCTAAATCTGTTCTTGAAACCTGCCTTTCCTTTGATGTTTACAAATCTCTCCCATTAGACCAGTGGTGGACTAAGACTTCTGCATTGCTGCATAACTCTGTTCACACCACTGTTACTTCATCCTCCCGACCCACCTCCATCTTATCTGTCTGTTTCGTCCACCTGTTGCATTTTATCTGACATAGCTTTTGAGCTCACTGGGCCAGGAACAGCTGTCTGTGTTACTTGTCTGTATAGCAACGAGCACAGTGGGGTCCTGAACCTTGACTGGGGTTCCTGGGCGTACAAGAATATAAACGATAAGCTATAATCGGGCTTTTCTCACTATTTATCTCCCAGCTTCCTCTCTCTTCCACCTTTTATTCCTTGGATGGAAGGCAGGCAGGGCAGATTCAGGGGTTCTACTTAAACATTAATGTTGGGTATTCCCCCCATAAATACTTAATCACAGCTGGGAACACTCCTCCCCCAAAAGACACTTCCTCATTCCTGTTCTTGTCTGATCTTCATCGACTAGGACACATGGAAAGAGTTGTCCAGACAACTATAGAATGGCCCATAAAACTTACTTAAATGTTTCACAAATGTGTGTATTTTATGCCAGCAAGTTAAAGAAGTATGAACTGCATGAATGGACTATAAGGTTGATAGAAAGCTGGCTAGATCATTGGGCTCAACGGGTAATGATCAATGACTCTATGTCTAGTTGGCAGCCGGTATCAAACGGAGTGCCCCAAAGGTCGGTGATGGGGCTGGTTTTGTTCAATAGCTTCATTAATGATCTGGAGGACGGCGTGGACTGCACCCTCAGCAAGTTTGTAGATGACACTAAACTGGGAGGAGTGGTAGATACGCTTGGAGGGTAGGGATAAGATACAGAGGGACCTAGACAAATTAGAGGATTTGGCCAAAAGAAACCTGATGAGGTTCAACAAGGACAAGTGCAGAGTGCTGCACTTAGGACAGAAGAATCCCATGCACCGCTACAGGCTGGGGACCGAGTGGCTAGGCAGCAGTTCTGCAGAAAAGGACCTAGGTGTTACAGTGGATGAGAAGCTGGATATGAGTCAACAGTGTGCCATGGTTGCCAAGAAGGCTAACGGCATTTTGGGCTGTATAAGTAGGAGCATTGCCAGCAGATCGAGGGACGTGATCGTGCCCCTCTATTCGGCATTGGTGAGGCCTCATCTTGAGTACTGTGTCCAGTTTTGGGCCCCACACTACAAGAAGGATGTGGAAAAACTGGAAAGAGTCCAGTGGAGGGCAACAAAAATGATTAGGGTGCTGGGGCACATGACTTATGAGGAGAGACTGAGGGAACTGGGATTGTTTAGTCTGCAGAAGAGAAGAATGAGTGGGGATTTGATAGCTGCTTTCAACTACCTGGAAGGGGGTTCCAAAGAGGATGGATCTAGACTGTTCTCAGTGGTAGCAGATGACCAGAACAAGGAGTAATGGTCTCAAGTTGCAGTGGGGGAGGTTTAGGTTGAATATTAGGAATAACTTTTTCACGAGGAGGGTGGTGAAGCACTGGAATGGGTTACCTAGGGAGGTGGTGGAATCTCCTTCCTTAGAGGTTTTTAAAGTCAGGCTTGACAGAGCTCTGGCTGGGATGATTTAGTTGGGGATTGGTCCTGTTTTGAGCAGGGGGTTTGACAAAATGACCTCCTGAGGTCCCTTCCAACCCTGATATTCTATGATTCTATGCAAACTGTTCTGCTAAATTCAGGAGTGTTTTGAGAGAGATTGTTTGAGCTATTTAAGATTCTACACCGCATAGTGGACCACCAGCTCTGCTGTAGTTAAGGTTGAGAACTCTTTTCTGTTTAAAGGATGGCTCTACTAAGTGCTCTAACTAAAATTCATATGCTTATGTGGATTACCTTGAAATTTGCTGTTCCGCATGGGGATTCAGTGTAGGTTTAGTGACCCAGATTTGGTGTAATTTGAGCAAGCAACCTATTTTAAGATGGAGCTTGATACATTTATGAACAGGATTATATGATGGCATTTCCTGTGATAGCTGGGGACTGGACTCCAAGACTCAGGAGGCCCCTTCCACTCCAGGGTTCCTATGAGATACAGCACCCTCCAACCCTCCACAAAAATACCAGCATTTCAGAAAATCCACATTCTGCCAATATTTTTTGCACACAGGCTCAAATCATGGCTCTGATTGTCTCCCAACTGAAATCAGTCGCTCAGTATTTATCTCAGCTAGTGCATGGCACCCACTGCCCCTTGGGGGAGTCAATATTGAAAACATTATTAAAAGAAGACCAAGACTGTCTAGGGCTGCCCAGATCACAATCACAGCTCTGTCAAACAATTCCAGCTAATCCCTACACCATTCAGTACAGCTACACCCAACACTGAATGCAGCTGGACTGCATGCAGATAATTCCCAGTGGTTATTGCAAGTTCCAGTGGGGCAGAGTTAAGGTTGCATTGGTGCGTACCTTAACTAGTTATTTTCTGGTTTTCAGAGGTTTGAGTTTTGCTGAACTTTTCATTCTGGAAAGGCATGAAATACCACTGAACATCCTTAATTCTGAGCTAACCAAGGTTTTAGTAAGTGGATATATTTCAGGGCCCTGATTCAGGAAAACACTTAAGCATGTGCACAAGTAGAGTTTTTACCCTCAAAAGGGAGGAGAGCCAGAGTCTTCATAAAGTCCACTAAGGACTTTGCTATTGATTCATTTACATGGAAGGCACTCAGATGCTATGGTTATGGTGAATAAAACCCTAGGAAGAGAGGTTATCTCCCAGTATTTAAGCATGTGCTTTGCTAAATAGTTGTCAATTTTTATTTTTATTTCATAACATGAGTGGTAATGATCAGTTTTGCTGAGTTTGTCCGAGGGTTTCCATTCTAACCCACTCTTTTCAGTGCTCATTGCTTCTCACAATTTTTTATATTAAAAGGGGACTTTCTAAGGTTTGGCCTCTGCCACAAATTGAGTTATCTTTTTCTGCAAGGTGAGTAAAAATAGTTCAGGGATTGTTTAACGTAAGGAGGTGTGTGTGTGTGTGTGTGTGTGTACTAATTTCCCCAATATTAAAAGAATAATTCATGCAACTTTTTATTTTAAACAGCTGTATCTCTGAAACAGCTGGGGTACAATGCTGAAATTCAGCCGGGGAATAAGAGAGTGTTCCAGAAAAATGCTTTGACTTCTCTACGTTATAACTCATTGGAAATAGCACTCCATGTATACAGTACATTTTGTACACTTAGCTTAAGAACTTCAAGCTCTGTCATGAAAAATTTAGTGAAAGTGTGCAGTGAATAATGGGGAGCTTTGCAGAAGCCCTCCTTTCCTGTGCATTTTATGTGGTTTAAACTCCACAACTAATATGTGCAAGACAGGAAGAGAAGGGCTCTCTCCTGCAAACCTGTTAAGGTGCGTGGGATTCATCATTCTGCTTGCAGGTAGTCAAATGCTTTCACACTATGGAATTTATTTTCATTAACTTTTTGCTTTTGGAAACTCCTCAGATGTTCCATTAAAAAAAAAAAGACACTTTGGTAAGACACTATGGTTAATTTTAACTCTGCCTGCTTATGTGTATGCATTATGATAAGTCTTTGTTCTTTTATTTAAGAAATAACTTCAAACTTGTTTCTATGACTTTAGGTGCAGGTGAATAGCACCTTCCACTTCGGTCCACTATTCTGTGTGTGCCAGACAAAGAGTCCATTATAGTAATTTATATGAAAATTGTACAGTAAGCGGTTATACAGTATATTATAGATTAAGCATAAAAACAAAGAGGAATAGCAAGAATTTTTGGCATATATAAGTCACCCAAATTTGCAGCTAAGCCAACTTTACAGTTAACTGTTTTGTTCCATGAAGTGCTGTTTGTAAAGCAATTGTAGCTGTTGACTGAAATGTTAAAATACAGACCTTTAGGAAATAAGAGCCTATCATATAAAGTGTCAGTCCAGAAACGCTGATCTGTTGTGACAATGAAGACAAGTATGCAAAAATTGGGGAAAAAAGTTATATAAATGGTACATTTGGGTATCTAAAGCTGTAGAATATGTTCTGATGAGAGGATATTATTAATAATATATGATCATGTAAGTAAAGCTTGTGTCATAATTGTGTAGACTCATGGGGCTGGGGGCACTGTAAAGGCATGAGCAACCTTAACCCTGGTATGTGCTGACTGTAAAGTGATTAACCATGCAAATGTAACTGTAGTCAAGTGGTGGTCGTCCCTCCCCCTTTGGGTCGGAGGGACGCTACCCCGCCTCACTGCGTCGTCGGGATCTCAGCCTAGTATTGGGGAAATTAGCACTTTGGCGTTAGTATCCCAATGGGCCTAACGGGGTTGAGTTCCCAGATAGGCAGCTAGCTTCGGCCAGTTATGCGGGAGCAGGTTCTCCCAGGAGTCAGTATGTCTTGCCCCAAGACGAATAAGGTCAGCTCCCAGACTTCTGCACTGGGCAGCACAGTATGGGGAGGAGGTGAACAGCCCTCTGTGGAGAAAGAAGTGGTTCAGGACTATTTAGAAAAACTGGATGAGCACAAGTCCATGGGGCCAGATGCGCTGCATCCGAAGGTGCTAAAGGAGTTGGTGGATGTGATTGCAGAGCCATTGGCCATTATCTTTGAAAACTCGTGGTGATCGGGTGAGGCCCTGGATGACTGGAAAAAGGCTAATGTAGTGTCCATCTTTAAAAGAGGGAAGAAGGAGGATCTGGGGAACTACGGGCCAGTCAGCCTCACCTCAGTCCCTGGAAAAATCATGGAGCAGGTCCACAAGGAATCAATTTTGAAGCACTTGGAGGAGAGGAAAGTGATCAGGAATAGTCAACATGGATTCACCATGGGCAAGTCATGCCTGACTAACCTGATTCCCTTCTATGATGAGATAACTGGCTCTGTGAATGAGGGGAAAGCAGTGGACGTGTTATTCCTTGACTTTAGCAAAGCTTTTGATATGGTCTCCCACAGTATTCTTGCTGGCAAGATAAAGAAGTATGGGCTGGATGAATAGATTATAAGGTGGATAGAAAGCTGGCTAGATCGTCGGGCTCAACAGGTAGTGATCAATGTCTCCATGTCTAGTTGGCAGCCAGTATCAAGCGGAGTGCCCCAAGGGTCGGTCCTGGGGCCGGTTTTGTTCAATATCTTCATTAATGATCTGGAGGATGGTGTGGATTGCACCCTCAGCAAGTTTGCAGATGACACTAAACTAGGAGGAGTGGTAGATACGCTGGAGGGTAGGGATAGGAATCAGAGGGACCTAGACAAATTAGAGGATTTGGCCAAAAGAAATCTGATGAGGTTCAACAAGGACAAATCCAGAGTCCTGCACTTAGGACAGAAGAATCCCATTCGCTGCTATAGACTAGGGTCCGAGTCGCAAGGCAGCAGTTCTGCAGAAAAGGACCTAGGGGTTACGATGGACGAGAAGCTGGATATGAGTCAACAGTGTGCCATGGTTGCCAAGAAGGCTAACAGCATTTTGGACTGTATAAGTAGGAGCATTGCCAGCAGATCGAGGGACGTGATCGTTCTCCTCTATTTGACATTGGTGAGGCCTCATCTGGAGTACTGTGTCCAGTTTTGGGCCCCACACTACAAGAAGGATGTGGAAAAACTGGAAAGAATCCAGCGGAGGGCAACAAAAATTATTAGAGAGCTGGAGCACATGACTTATGAGGAGAGGCTGAGGGAACTGGGATTGTTTAGTCTGCAGAAGAGAAGAATGAGTGGGGATTTGATAGCTGCTTTCAACTACCTGGAAGGGGGTTCCAAAGAGGATGGATCTAGGCTGTTTTCAGTGGTAGCAGATGACAGAACAAGGAGCAATGGTCTCAAGTTGCAGTGGGGGAGGTTTAAGTTGGATATTAGGAAACACTATTTCACGAGGAGGGTGGTGAAGCACTGGAATGGGTTACCCAGGGAGGTGGTGCAATCTCCCTCCTTAGAGGTTTTTAAGATCAGGCTTGACAAAGCCCTGGCTGAGATGATTTAGTTGAGGTTGGTCCTGCTTTGAGCAGGGGGTTGGACTAGATACCTCCTGAGGTCCCTTCCAACCCTGATATTCTATGATTCTATGAACAGTCAATGGGTTATAGCCCTAGGGCCCTTTAAGCAGGAAGTGGGCAAATGCTGTAGCCAACTGGCCCTAGTCTCTTGTTGCAGAGCCAGAGCAGACCCAGTAGTCAAGTAGTCCTCGACACTTGTAACACAGCCAGAGAAAACCCAGCATTTAATGAGCTCTGGTCTCTAGTCAGGGCTTGGGTGTCCTAGCTCCATCAGACAACCAATGAGCACAGGCCACTGGACCTGATGAGGGGAGGCTGCCTCTCGGGGATGTGTGTGTGTGTGTGTGTGGTGGGGGGCGGCAGGTGAGGTCCGGGCCCACCATGCTCCACCGGACCCCGTCCCAGGGCCCTAACCGTGGCAGAGTGGTCTGCCAGTGGGTCAGCGGTGATTCCAGCCGCAACACGCTGACTGTGTCTCTGGCAAAGCTGCAGTCAGACTAAGGTCAGCTGTCCCTCCACCACTCCCTCCCCTCTCCTCCCCTCGGGGTGTACCTGGGTTAGCAGGGTGTCATCTGCCTCCTCTGGGTAGGTGGCCCAGGGCAGTCCTGGCAGGTCCGTGGCAGAGGTAAGTTCCCTGATGGGCAGGGTCATCTGGTCTCAGCAGCAGGGTCAGCGGCTGGGAGCTAGCGGGATCCATCTGCCTCCCTCTGTGTCTCTGCCCCGCCCTTTATACTTCCTGTTCCCGTCACGTATTTCCAGTGGGAGGGCGAGGCAGTCCTGGCTCCGCCCACTTGGGCAGGGAGGGTGGTTCCTCCACTCTGGCTCGGAGGGCGGCCATACCGCCTCACTACAGTAACATTCTCAACATAGCTTTATATAGGTTTTGTTTTTCATAGGAGGGTTACATGGTGGGGGGAGAGGTCACCTGGTAGATGAGGATAGGATGGTGAGGAGAGCTTCCCAGACCAAGGGCAATGTGATGGGATGGGGTGGCAGGAGTGTCATGGACATAGAGGGTGGTGTGATTGGTTGTTGGGGAGGGGAGCATGTCCTGGGCCTAGAGGGCAGGGTGATGGAATGCCAGAGAGATACATGGCATGGAAAAGTCTGAGACTTATTAAATTAATTTAATTTAAACACAAATAACTGATAATAAGGTGCTGACTATTCAGGTTCACGGTTAATTCAGTAGCCACCTTTCCCTACCCCATATGCTTCCCCTATTTAGAATTTACAGTAGAACCTCAGTGTTATGAACTGACCAGTCAACCACATACCTCATTTGGAACTGGAAGTATGCAATCAGGCAGCCGCAGAGACAGACAAAAAACAAAAACACCTAGGCCTAGTTTTCAGAGGTGCTGAACACCTCATATGTCTCAAATTGGGATTTCAAAATCAGATGCCACATTTCAAAAGTAATAGCCTAGATCTTTCTAGCTTGACTTAACAGTGTATCAAATGCTTTTCCACCTTTTACTTCGCTGATCACACTCAGACAAGCCCTGGTAAGTGTCTCATGGAGGCAGCCATGCTGTAATGCTCTTTATAGTTACCTTATTATGGGCCTTCTTCTCCCCATGCCCTGCTTGGATGCTGAGCAGAGGCGGAGAAGCGGGTTCACCTTCCATCTCAAGGGGAGATAGAACTGTGACCTCTGTCTGTGACACACACAGAGCTGTGACCTTGCACATGGAAAGCGGTTTCAGTAGTTCCTTTGGGAAACTAGGGATGGGTGTCCCTTTTGAGTGCTCACACACAAATGTGGGAGCAGCTGGTGCAAGGTACAGTGGAAAGTGACTTGAATCTTGTGTTGTTTCTAATGGGCAATATTTAATTGCAGGGCACCCGGGTGTGGCTACGGGAGCAAGATCAGCTGCAGCCGTGCACTGTTGGCTCATGCAATGATGGGTTGGTGCTCTTCACAACAGATTATGGAGAGGTGAGTGTAATTGGAAATCAAGGTTTGCAAGAGGCTCTGGCTGGTGTTACAGCTGAGAAAAGCTACAGGTCAAAATCGCCTGGTCTTAGATGATTTCCTTATGTTAAATGGAAACCGTAAACTTCAGTATAACACTTGAGTCTGAAAAATGTTCCACTGCTGCTGTTGTAACACCTGAGATCACTGCAACTGACAGAGGTTAGAAGTGCGTTCACTCGCGCGCGCTCTCTCTCTCTCTCTGTTATCGCTGACTTTGTGTGTAATCACTCTCACGGATTCTGCTGTATAGGCTGTTAGACAGTTTCCCCAATTGTTTGTGTGGGAGTGTCTCACAGCAACGGGGGGAAAAACAGTTTTAAAAAACGGGAACATGCAACTGTAAAACCAAATTGGTGGGGGGGGTGGTGTGTATGTGGATTTAAATATTTGAAACTACTTTCACTCATTTTTTGAAATTGACTAGATTTCAAATTTATTGTGTCCCTTTAAACTGCTATGAGATGCCTGACTTACCTCTCAGAGACTGGAAACCATCACACCAACATATTTCAGTTTCACATCTTGCAACACTGTCTTCCAAATACCCCACACCTAGCAGCACTGTATTCTGTAGTTAGGGATGGAGGATTGTCAAGACACGTTTTGGAAAAGGTCACGAGGGACGCTGGGGACAAGACCAGCAAGATCGCAAGTTGTGAAAATCATGGCAAAGTTTTTGAAAAGTCCTAGCCCACCTCTGAAACCATGGGGGCATACTATAGGTACCTGATTCCCTCCTCTTCCATTCACTCAATAGCCCTTCCTGCAGGCCCAGGTTGCTTTAGGGTGTTTTTAGTATAGGTTGTGGCCACCTGTTTCTTGAACCTGATTGCTGTGTATTGGCCTGAAGGTGTATTGGGGGGTTAGATTAGATGACCTTTGCAGTTCATTCTAACCCTGTGATTCTATTGCTTGGGACCCTGCCTGCGAGGGAATTAGTTAGGTCATTGGTATCCCTACAATGTTGTTGTCTGTGGTGCTCTGCTCTCTAATTGTCATCTGTGCAGCCATGTGGACTGTTTTTACTTAAGACTCTTTAAGCATGGCTCACTGTCAGCTTGTCTCCCCATCTCATTAATGAAAATCACCTGATTTTCCCATGTGACGAATCCAGCTTCCCAGGCAATGCTGCAGCCAATGAATAAAGTAATAAGTACTGTTTTCCTGGCCATTGCATCTTCATTTCCTGTCCCTTTTCTACCGTGTGCTGGCTTGCATGCTGCCCCTATGTTTGGAAAGCCCTCCCAAAATCCATTAATCACTTCTGGAAAAAAAAAACCCATCAGGGGTTACAGTAGATAACCAAAGGCTCCCAGTGTGATGCTGTGGCTTATATGGCTAATGCAGTCCTTGGATGTATAAATAGGAGAATACTGAGTAGGAGTAGAGAGGTGGGCTCCTGCCCCCAATAGGTTTTAAGGCTAGAAGGTACCATGAGGTCATCTAGTCTGACCTCAACATCAGAGGTGTTACCTCTGCATTGTTTCTTCTTGTCCTTCATGACTAAAGATGATGTGTTGTGAGTATGGTTGTGGCTAACAGGACCAATGTGCAAGTGGCAGCCCTTTCCATGTGACGTGCACAGGTAGCTTAACGTGGAGGAAGAGATTACAGTCTGTGCCTGCTGAGTCTGCTGCTGTTTATGACTCGGCCTCTGTGCCTCAAGATCCATCTGGCAGTTAATCTTGAATTGGGTAACCCCATCGTTGACTATTGCTTGCCAGCCTGATCTGTCTGGTACTGACAACTTCCAGCTGTCAATGTCACTTGCACTGTTTTAAGTTATGCTTCAGCGTATCCTTGAAGCGTTTCTTCTGGCTGCTTCATATGCAGTTGCCCACTTTCAGTTCACCATATGGCAACTGCTTTGGCCATTCTGGTGTCCTCCATCCTCAACACATGACCAGCTCAGCCTAACTGTGATGCGATAAACATGGCTTCAATCCCTGTGGGGCATCTACATTCCAGAACCTCGTTAGTGATGGTTTTATCCTGCCACTTGATGCAGAGTATGGCATGCAGATGTTGTAAATGGAACTTATCTGGAAGCTTAATGTGATGCCTGTAGCAGGTCCAGATCTCTCACTCACTCATACAACAAGTTGGACAGCATAACTGCTTTATAGACTTTTAACTTGATTTTGAAGCTTAATACCATGTTGCTGCCAGACTCTGCCTGATAGTCTGCCAAATGATGAACTGGCTTTGTTGATAAGACTTGTCAGCTCCTTATCTATGGTAACATCATTCAACAATATACTACCAAGATAGCTGAAGTCCATAACAGCATTCAGCTGTGTGTTGCTAATGGTGACTTTTGGTTTCACGTAGGGTCTCCCTGGTGCAGGTTGATACATGACCTCTGTCTTTTTCAGATTGCTTGTCAGCTCATACCTTTCTGCAGACAGTGTGAATCTGTCCATAATCAATTGTGTATCTTCTAGAGTATGTGCCTCTAGAGCACAGTAATCGGCTTACAGCAGCTCATGAACAATTGCTGTGAAGATCGTTGTGGGAGATTGCAGCCTGTTCAGATTCAATAATTTTCCAGAGGATTGGAAATGTATCCTGATACCGGCATTCAGGTCTCTTGTAGCATCATCAAGCATAGCTACATAGAAGAGATTAAACAAGAGTGGACCAATTATGCAACCCTGCGTAATACCTTTAGTAATAGTAAATGGGTCAGACAGAACACCATCTATGCAGACTTATCCAAGCATTCCATCATGAAATTGCCTCAGAATGTTGATGAATTTTTCTGGACAACCAAACTTACGTTACAATTGTCAAAGCCCAGGTTTGCTCCGACAGTGTTAATAAAACTAGGTCAATAAAGACAGCGTAAATGTCATGTTGCTGTTCTCTGCATTTCTCCTGCATCTAATGGGTTACAAATATCATGTTGTGATGTTCCCTTCTGGTGTTATCTGGACCAGTGATCTGCTCGGTCACTCCAATCCTTGACTCTGGGAGCCAGCCTGACCCTGCTCTGCTGTGAGAACCCCACTCCTGGGCTGTTCACACACAGCCTCTGGCATGTAAGCTGCTCCCAGATACCTGCAACCGAATGACACTAGCCAATATCTCCGGTTCCAGACACAACCCTAGGAACCTCCGTCTTGCAGTGTCCAGTTATGCCAGCTGGACACTGCAAGCTTATATGAGTTCATCAGTTTAACAAAGAAATTGATATGTACCAGACTTGTTCTCCCAAGGAGAGTCTCTGACACGCTTCAAACCAAACACGCTACTTCAGGTAGAATAAACAAACAGATTTAGTCACTTAAAATTTATCTTTATAGTTATTATAAGTCAAAGCACAGCAAGTCAGGTTTCGTCACATGAAATAAAAGCAAAACACATTCTAAGCTGAGCTTAACACTTTCAGTGCCCTTACAAAGTTACATGCTTCTCACCACAGGCTGGCTGGTTCCCCTTCAGCCAGGCTCTCCCCTTTGACCAGCGCTTCAGTCGCTTGGTGGAAGAGAGGAAGAGCATGGCAAAGTCTCTCCCTTTTATTATGTTCTTTCTTCTCTCTTGGCTTTACCCCCCCACTTCAGAGTCAGGTGAGCATTACCGCATTGCAGTCCCAAACTGGCCAAAGGAAGGGGGGCGAGGGTGACTCACTCAAGAGTCAACAGGTAGATCCTTTTGTTGCTGCCTTGGCCAGCGTCCTTTGTTCCTGTGAGGCAGGGCTGGGTTTGTCCCATACTGCCCTGATGAGGTGTGAACTGCCTCTCTGCTCTTGGAGCGTTTTTGCCTGGGCTTATTTTAAGCCATGAAGATGAATTTTCAGCCTCATAACTACATACATGAAATTATAACCTATAGCATTACTGTAACAACAATGCTCAGTGCATCATGAGCCTTCCGAAGACACCCGATATGACACACTTTGCATTGGATACCACATAGTCATATTATAGGGATGAACATGGGGGTGTAGGGTGTTCCCCTGAGATACAGAGCGTCACACATGTCTGCTGCTCTATGTGTTGGCTTACAACCATATTGCAACTCTGGTAGCACTCTATTAGCAATGTTGCATAGCAGACAAACAAAGAGTACTCTAGTCAGAACCTTTCCAGCGATAGAGAGTAATGGGATACCTCGATAGTTACCATAATCAGACTTTTCACCTTTCCTTTTTTATATAGTGACATCTTTGAAGTCTTGTGGTATGTCTTTAGTACCCAATAGTACATGCAGTTGCCTTTTCAGGAGCTCACCTCCATACTTGAATATTTTGCAGAAATACCATCAGATCTGGGGGACCTGCAGTTTTTCACACTGATTGCAGTGCTGACTTTGCCAAAGAACAGGACTGTGTCCATGTTGGCTGACCCACTACTCTTCTTAATGCCTCATCTGTGATGTTGGACGGTGCGGTCAAAAGATCACTGAAATGCTGTCACCGTTTCTGAAGGATTTCTCCTGTGTCAGTGGTCAGTGTTAGGCTGTTACCACTACTGTAACTTTGAAGAGTGTGATGTGTGGGACCATATATGTCTTTCATATACATCTAGACCAGTGGCTCTCAAACTTTTTTACTGGTGACCCCTTTCACATAGCAAGCCTCTGAGTGTGACCCCCCCCTTATAAATTAAAACCCCTTTTTTATATATTTAACACCATTATACATGCTGGAGGCAAAATGGCGTTTGGGGGGGAGGCTGACAGTCCATGACCCCCCATGTAATAACCTTGCGACCCCCTGAGGGGTCCCGACCCCCAGTTTGAGAATCCCTGGTCTAGACAGCATCAGTGAGACTACTACTGGATAGTGTCCAGTTGCAGTGTCCACCCTTCAGGAAGGATGTTGGACAATTGGAAAGGGTTCAGAAACACACTACAAGAATGATTCAGGGACTGGAAAATCTGCTGTACAGTGATAAGCTAAAGGAGCTCAATCTATTTAGCTTGACAAAGAGAAGTTTAAGAGATGGTGATTTACTCAGTGTATAAATACTTACACGGGGAGAACATTTCTGGTAATGGAGGGCTCTTTAACAAACAGGCAGAACGTGAGCCAATGGGTGGAATTTGAACCTAGACAAATTCAAACTGGAAATAAGGTGCATATTTTTAAATGAAGGAATTAGCCATTGGACCAGATTACCAAGGAATGTTGTAGATTCTCCATTATTTGAAATCTTGAAATCAATCCTGGATGCTTTTCTAAGGGAGAGACTCTTGTTCAGGCACCAGATAGTGGACTCGCTGCAGCAGTTCCTGGGTGAAATTCTGTGGCCTGTTCTACGCAGGAAGTCAGACTAGATGACATAGTAGTCCTTTCTGGTTACCCCTCCCTAAAATTCATGACCTCATACTTTAAATCATCCCTTCTAACATTTGCCTACAAGAAGCAAGCAAACCAAAACCTCCCCTAACCTGACTTTTCTGTTACATGCAGCAGTCTCAGCAGTGTTCAGATTTATGGATATTTTGTTTTCTTCTGAAGGCTAATGCTCATACTGAATCACTGAGTGATTTTAATGCTACTTCATCTCTTCGTCCTTATTGTCTGTGACCATCTCATTGTGTCCCAGGTAATATCAGACCCGAAGCAAGAGCTTTGTGTCAGGGACTTTGACTTTCTACAGGACTATGTGAAGAACTAAGTTTGTTTTTGGGCTCTGTAAAAAATAATTTTACTGACAGCTGATTGTCTGAAGAGACTTTCCTCTTAGTCACTTTCTAGGTTGTGTGGTTATTTATTTATTTTTAACTTTTCTCAGTGAATAACAATCCTGCTTCCTGTCAAATTCATTTCCCCATAATCTGTATCTATTTAGGATCTGATATCAGGGCTGGCAAGGGTCAGACATCTCTCAGGACATTCATGCCTGGCGCCTCCCTTCTCACACATGCAGTGGGCTGCAGGGTGTCTCCTGCGATTGCTCAGCCTGGCCACTGGAATGGATGATGGGTCCCTGGGGTGCTGAGGCATAGGGGGTGATCATAGAATCATAGGATCATAGACTATCAGGGTTGGAAGGGACCTCAGGAGGTATCTAGTCCAACCCCCTGCTCAAAGCAGGACCAACCCCAGCTAAATCATCCCAGCCAGGGCTTTCTCAAGCCTGACCTTAAAAACCTCTAAGGAAGGAGATTCCACCACCTCCCTGGGTAACTCATTCCAGTGCTTCACCACCCTCCTCATGAAAAAGTTTTTCCTAATATCCAACCTAAACCTCCCCCACTGCAACTTGAGACCATTGCTCCTTGTTCTGTCATCTGCCACCACTGAGAACAGTCCAGATCCATCCTCTTTGGAACCCCCTTCCAGGTAGTTGAAAGCAGCTATCAAATCCCCACTCATTCTTCTCTTCTGCAGACTAAATAATCCCAGTTCTCTCAGCCTCTCCTCATAAATCATGTGCTCCAGCCCCCTAATCATGTTTGTTGCCCTCCGCTGGACTCTCCAATTTTTCCACATCCTTCTTGTAGTGTGGGGCCCAAAACTGGGCACAGTAACCCAAATGAGGCCTCACCAATGCAGAATAGAGGGGCATGATCACATCCCTTGATCTGCTGGCAATGCTCCTACTTATACAGTCCAAAATACCGTTAGCCTTCTTGGCACCATGGCACACTGTTGACTCATATCCAGCTTCTCGTCCATCGTAACCCCTAGGTCCGTTTCTGCAGAACTGCTTCCTAGCCATTCGGTCCCTAGTCTATAGCAGCGAATGGGATTCTTCCGTCCTAAGTGCAGGACTCTGTATTTGTCCTTGTTGAACCTCATCAGGTTTCTTTTGGCCCAATCCTCTAATTTGTCTAGGTCTCTCTGTATCCTGAGTATCTACCACTCCTCCCAGTTTAGTGTCATCTGCAAACTTGCTGAGAGTGCAGTCCACGCCATGCTCCAGATCATTAATGAAGATATGGAACAAAACCGGCCCCAGGACCGACCCCTGGGGCACTCCACTTGAAACCGGCTCTCAACTAGACATGGAGCTGTTGATCACTACCCGTTGAGCCCGACGATCTAGCCAGCTTTCTATCCACCTTATAGTCCATTCATCCAGCCCATACTTCTTTAACTTGCTGGCAACAATACTGTTGGAGACTGTTTCAAAAGCTTTGCTAAAGTCAAGGAATAACACATCCACTGCTTTTCCCTCATCCACAGACCCAGTTATCTCCTCATAGAAGGCAATTGGGTTAGTCAGGCATGACTTGCCCTTGGTGAATCCATGCTGACTGTTCCTGATCACTTTCCTCTCCTCTAAGTGATGGTGAGGTAGGTGTGAGGAGAGATCACACCTGTACCTCTTTATCTTGCCTCCTTTCCCCTGCTTTGTTTCCCAGCCACTGCTCCATAGTATTTGCAAGCTTAAAGTGGTACAGGGATTTATGAGAGCAGCAGCGTGGAGTGAGTTAAATCAAATGTAAAATTTAAATCACTGATTTTAATCATGATTTAAATCAATTTTAATTTTCATTTGTACATTTTAGTTATTTTTTTCTAAAGTAAGGTTGATTCTCATTAGTTGATAACTATTAAAACAAGTTTCTTTAAAACTTGGAAGCAAACATACCACTTGGTGTTATTTTTTGTATTTAATTTAAATGATTGTTATAGATTATAATATGTTTAGGCTTTAACATAAGTGCTCAATTTCAGTTTTGATTATCAATAAGTTTATTTTAAAAATATCTGATTTAAATAAAAAAATCAGATTTTTAAATTTTATTTAAAAACAACAACAACCATTTGTATCCACGCTGGAGAGGAGGGGCAGTGAGGCCACTGGCTGCATGTTCACAATATGACAGGGTGGGCCTCAGCGTCGTTCCCTTCAGACTCAAGGTACTGATGTGCACCTCCAGCTCTAACTCCAGTTTCAGTAGCTTATCTGGGGGACAGCCTGCTCTATGATGGGTCAGCAAAACCGGCCAATGCAACTTGGGCAAGGTTTTTTAGCTATAGGGACAGAGAGAAGAGGATGTGCCTCAGAGCTGAGAAGAATTGACAGCCATTGTAAACCTGTGACTTCAAAAACCATGTGCAAACACACAACAAGAGATTTGCTTATAAAACATGATCTTTAAAATAAAAGGAGAAGAGCATGTCTTTTTGGTCTGGCTTCTGCTTTTCGCTCTTTTCAGAGATGTAGTCCAGGCCTCTGAGAATGTGCAGAGTAAGGATGGAAATACATTCTGAAACATACACCAAGTGCACATGTACAAATCTATTCTCTTGTGCTTAGGTTCTTATTCCACACTCATCATCATGGTATCTAGGCATCTCCCCCACATGTGGGCTCCATGTTACCTTTTTTAACTCTCAGGGTGACAGCCTTTTGCTCTGTGAGTCCAGCTTCTCCCAGGCAGTACTGAAGGTGGAGAGAACAAATCTGGAGTGGAGGAAGTCTGCATGCTCCCAATGTTCTCTCCAGAGGGCTCATCCAGATAGGAGAGGAGTGTAGGAAGCTGTGCAAATAAACCCAAACAGCAGATATCCACCCTGTGTCATGTTCCACCTCTGATCATTAATAAGTGCCGTGGGGTAAAGCTGTGGTCAGTGATTCTTTTTTCAGTTGTTACTGGTCCCTTTCCCTTTCTTTCCAGGTATTCTGCTACCCACAGGCTTCCTTATCCAGGGAGAAGGTCTTGCCAATGCACCAGACTAGTGTGGAGGGGGTGGAAGACATGTCCATGCTGGGAGACCTGCATGAGGCTGCTATTCTGCTCAACCTGCATCAGCGCTACCAACAGGACAGCATATATGTAAGTGTCTAAGCTGGGAGAAGTCCATGCTGGCTGATGCCCTCTGTTTATCTTCTGGAGCTGCCAACTTACATATAGAATATTGATTTGAACAATGTCCCCTGAGCTACAGGGACTGTTCCCCATGGATAAACGGGGAATTCCCTCTCCTCTGCATTTCCATTGAATCCTAGGTTTCTATTGTCTCTCTCTCCCCCCCCCCCCAGCCTTAAACCCCTGTAGAGCCCCTGCTTCAAAAGAGGGGCTTACCCTCCTTTTGGTAAGAAAGAAAAGTCCCTGTTTGTGGCTATTCCGTTCAGGGCTTTGGAATGGTTTTGCAGGGCCGTTTCTCTTCTTTGCTTATTTTCATATTAGCAGCTGAGTTTGACATTATATTCCCTGTGACCCCCGAATTCCCAGATCTTGCTGATCTGAACACGGTTGGGCCAGAGGTTATAGGTTGATCAAATGGCCAGTAAGGATTAGAAGGTGTGTGGTGGTTCTTCAAGTGATTGTCCCTATGTGTAGTGCACTTCATGTTGCATATGTACTCCATGCGCTAAGGACTGGAGATTTTCCCTTATCAGTCTCCATGTGGTCTGCACATCCACCCTGTCCTCTCCTCATGCTCTGCACCAAAGGAAGAAAGGGGGCTGCCAGACTGCTATCTTCGTTCCTTCTTACCACTCGCGTTCTAAGATGGAGCTTCAGTGCTTGTGCTGACTTCAGCTTTTCTATAAATATTTTTTTTAAAACTTCCTAATTAGCTAGCTCAATAGTATGGTTAGTTAGGGGATAGCTTATGGCAGAGATAGTCAATTATTTATTGTCAAGGTCCAGACTCCAGAGAAAATAATAATAAAAAAATCAACAATAATAAGTAAGTAAATAGATTTTGGGATCCATTCGAAAGCGTCTGGCGGTCCAGATTTGGCCCACGATCTGCCTATTGACTACCCCTGGCTTCGGGGTTCGGTTCCTTATTTGGAACCCCCCTTGTGGAGGGGAAGCTGTTGCTGCACGCCTTCCAGCCTAACCCTCCAACGGTTGCGGGGAGTGAGTTGCGATGCATGCCACAAGCTCTTCCCAGTCACAGACTACCACGATGCCTGTCTGCACTGCTTGGGGGACACGCAGTATCTGCAGGTCCTTCCCAAATAGAACTACGCAGTCCAGGGAGTTTTGGCTCTGAAAGTCCCTCATAGAAGAAACCATGAAAGTGGGAACAACTTCTGACTGGGCAGACTCTCCTCCCTGATACGTCATCCTGAAGAAGGTAGGAGTGCCTACTCTTCTTCTTTGGTTCTGGGTGGCTTCAAGACCTTCGTCCCACCTCTGGCTCAGAGAGACTCTGGAGATCAGAGCCAGGGCAGATGGGGAAGGGAAATATAAATGCTTCCAAAAGAACAAGAGGGACGGTTCCCTGTTCAAGCCCTCTAACAAGAGGCAGGAGTCCCCATCCCATACCAAGTCATTAGGAGCTTCGGTCTCCAGAGTGGGACTGTCCAGTACTAGAAAGGACTAGACCAGGACTTCTTTGAAGGCCAAAATTGCAGCACTGTCTGGTACTGGGACTGCTTCTTCAGCACCAAATCCCTCTTCAGTGCTGCTGGATCCAGTGCACTCTTCAGTGATCTGAGCTGTGGAGATGTCTCCATCTTCTCTGGTTCGCTTCTCAGCTCTGGAAGATCTTCTGTTGCTCCTGGACCTGGAGTCATCACTCTTCTCCAGGCCTCATTGCCTGACCCTGGGACCCCAGCTGGCACTGATATTTCGAAGGTACTCCTCTCCATCTCTTTCCACAGGTAGGAATCGAGCCAGACTGTCTCCGAAGTCATCAACAAATAGAGGCAGGTCATCACTGCTCCTTCTGGTACCAAGGGACCCTCCCCACTCCCTGGGATCAGAATCTTCTGAGTTGGAAGAGGACTATGGCATACATCTGGACCCAGACTATGCCCCAGTGAGAAGATTCATCCCAGATAGAAACACTGGGAGTCTCCAGAGAGTCTCAGAACTCTCATACTAGAGAACATCTGCTACCCTTTACCACTGGTGCCCAGCACCTTGGGGCTCAGTGCCAAGGGGTTATGAGAGCCCGCAGTGGCAGTACCTCAATTCCGGAAGTTCCACGAGACTACCACCCAGTATACCCGCCTCATGACACAAGGGATCAAAGAAGTTCTGGGGTTCCCAGGTTAGAGGAGGAGCTTCCTCAACCAACTCTAGAGCCACAACTCCAGCAACATGAGAAAGAAGAGCAACAGGCGCAGGAAAGACTACCCCTGTGGCATTGTCCTCATTTTCCCTGTGTGAGGCGGTGATTCCAACTTCCCTGCCACACCCTGGTGATACTAAGACCACCTAGGACTGACTAGAGAGTGTCAAGGTCACTTCAGATTCCCCTGGAAGAGGTCCAGGAAGTACCACGCAAGCTGTCAGACATTTTGCATGGCTCGTGTCCGATTGGAGTGGTGCTTCCTATTAATGATGTCATCCTCAAACATGCCAGGGCTGCCTTGATTCCATCAGTGTCCAAGTGGGCTGGAAAAAGGTATTTCATACCGCCAAAAGGGTCAGAGTACTTATTCTCCCACCCACCTCCCAACTTGGAGGTGGTATCAGCAGCCACCGAGTGTAGTCATCAGAGACAACCCAGGATGAAGGATGGAGTTGCCCTCCCAACCCAGCCATGCTTCACCTGATGGCATGGTACTTGGATGGATGTCAAGTTAGAGAGGCCCTGTTCGATTAATGTCAAGGGCATCCTGAACAGCAGTAGAAAGAACGCTACCAAGATCATAGGCACCAACTTTTCTCGGCGCCAGTGGATGCTCAATGCCCCTCTGCCCCTGCCCCGCTCCCATTCCTACCCCTTCCCCAAAGTCCCCGCCCCAACTTCACCCCCTCCCTGCCCCATTGGACTCCTTCCCCAAATCCCCATCCTGGCCCCGCCTCTTCCCCGAGAGCGCTGCGTTCCCCCTCCTAGTTCCCAGTGCTGGCTGCCGCAAAACAGCTGTTTTGCGGCGGCCAGCGCTGGGAGCTAGGGGGAGAAGCGGGGCCGCGGGGCACTCAGGGGAGGAGGTGGAGGTGAGCTGGGGTGGGGGCAGGCTGGGGAGCTGACAGTGGGTGTAGAGCACCCACCAATTTTTCCCCGTGGGTGCTCCAGCTCCGGAGCACCCATGGAGTTGGCACCTATGACCAAGAAATATTATGAAGCAAAGTGGAATGGGTTTATGTTTGGGTTTAACCGACAAGGAATTTCCCCTTTACGGGCTAAGATTCCAGATATATTGGACTGCCTTTGGTCCTTAAAATCTTGGGGGCTATCTGTTGGCTCCCTCAGAGTACACCTGATGGCTGTCAGTGTGTTTCATCCCCCTGTAGACACCTACTCTGTTTTTTCACACCCACTCACTGCCCAGTTCCTGAAGGGCATGATTTAAGTCTTCTCTGTGTTGGCAAAATTGGTACCACTCCAGGACTTGAACCTTGTTTTATCAGTTATATATGGAGATATCCTATCTCCTAGAACTGGAAGGGACCTTGAAAGGTCATCAAGTCCAGCCCCCTGCCTTCTCTAGCAGGACCAAGTACTGATTTTGCCCCAGATCCCTAAGTGGCCCCCTCAAGGATTGAACTCACAGCGCTGGGTTTAACAAGCCAATGCTCAAACCACCGAGCTATCCCCTCCCTTAGTTTCCATTTGAGCCCCAGGCATCCCGCTCTCTACTACATCTTTCTGTGAAGCTAATATTTTTGGTCACTGTTATGTCGGTCAGAAGAATTGGGGAGCTAAGGATGCTTGTGGCTGACCCTTCCCCATACAGTTTCCCACAGGGATAGGATATCTATGAGGTTACAGCCTAAGTTCAGCCCTAAGATGGTGTCAGACTAGCACATCAACCAAAGTATCCCTCTTCCAATATTTTACCCTAAACCTCATTCTAGCAGTGGAGAGGTGGCACTCATTGGACATGCATAGGGCTCTTGCAAGCTACTTGGAAAAAATGAAATCCTTTTGAAAGGCCCCTAGATTCTTTGCCTCATTCATGGAACATATGCAAGGGGAGAGGCCATTTCCTCCCAAAGACTGTCTTGATAATCCCCAGTCCTGCCTTGAGTGCAGGGGACTGGACTAGATGACCTCTCAAGGTCCATTACAGTTCTATGATTCTGTGAAATGGATCTCAAGGTGCATCCAACTCTGCTATGAGATTAAACATTTCCTTTGAGGGCAGCATGAAAACTCATTTGATTAGAATTCAGGCGGCATTGATTGTTTCCCTTTGAGAAATCCCTATGTCCCTGTTGCTGACTTCTGTAGAGCAGCAATTTGGAGTTCCAGTCACACCTTCATTGTGCACTGGTGCAAGTAGCTGCTACTGATGCTCCTCTGGGCAGGGCGGCTCTGCAATCTGTTGTGTCGTAGGACTCCAGCCCCCACCTCCTTATAAAGATGCTGCTAGGGGGGAGGGATAGCTCAGTGGTTTGAGCATTGGCCTGCTAAACCCAAGGTTGTAAATTCAATCCTTGAGGGGGCCTCTTAGGGGTCTGACACATACGGACAGTCACTCAAAGAAGGCTGGGTTACTCACCTTGTAGTAGTTTGAGGTTTTTGAGATGTGTTGTTCCTATGTGTAATGCACTACCTGCCTTCCTTCCCCACTGCCTGGTTTTCCTCTACTGGGAGTTAGTGGTAGAGAAAGAACTAAGATGGTGGCAATCTGGCAGCCCCCTTTATTTCTTTGGTGTGGAGCCCAAGAAAAGTGGGGGTGTTTGCGTGGGCCACACAGACATGGCTAGGGAAAAATCTCTAGACCTAGGTGCACGGAGCAGATATGTAACCTGAAGTGCACTAACCATAGGGAAAATAAATCTTGAATAGTTCAAATTATGACCAGAACCCATCCTTTCTCAATGGTGAACATAGGTTGTGGCCCAAGTATCTCAAGTAACTAGGGCAGATATGATCCATCATTGAAAAGAACCAAGAAACAGCAACTATTGCCAGACTCTGCCCCCTTATTGTTCTGTAATGTCTGTTATGGGCTGGCTCTGGTCCCTCTCCCAGATGACTACACAAAGCCCCTGCCACATAGATATGGTTTCTGAATTTCCTTTTAAACCCTGTGGGATGGAGTTCTCTGGTGCACCTCCAGCCAAGGAGTTTCCAGGAGTGACCCCCACACAGGACAAGAGGTGCAGGATGGGGTAAACATGCTTTTGAGGAGACTCCTTTAGGGTTTAAGGAAAAGAGATTGAAAGGGGCTCACTGTGCTTTACCTGTGCCCAAAGCTCTTCAGAGTGTGACAGTAAAATGTGAATCTCCAAATGTGTTGCCTAGCAACTGTCACTAAGGCAACAAGACTGTATTCACCTTGTAGTCCAGTAAATGATCAGTTAAGTGACCTGGTTTCTGGAAAGTCGCCTGTCTGTATTGGGATTTGAAGGAGGCTGCAAATTCTGTCTCTCATGATACAGTGGCCTCTCTACCCACTGTCTTGCATTGTGCTTGTCTTGCTGGCTTTGGGACCCAGTCCCACACAAGGTATTCTCTGTGTAGAGACCTTTCTCTGGCAGCCCTTGTCTCCCCCACCCTTCCTGCCCTTTTAGTTTACAGCCTTTTACCCTCTTGAGCACTCTTTGCCAATCGCCTTCACTTCTTGACCACATCCCCTCCGTTTCCTTTTCTGTATTCTTTAAGACCTTTGAGGCAGGGCCTCTCTTCATTTTCTGTTTGTGCTTTGATGTCAGACACACTGACATCACTTAAATCATAAAAATAGCAACCTTGTTCCCTAACCCTCTCCTCATAACTCTGATCGTCTGACTCTTCCTCTTGTTCATCCTCTGCCGTATCTCATTCTCCAGTATCATTTCTCTGTTCTGGTTCCCAGGGTTATGCCTGGTATATGAGAGGGGGATTGTTAGAGGCAAGGGATGCAATTAATGATGTTTCAGAAATAGTTGAGATACTAAATACCTTTTCAACCAGAAAAAGTCTGGAAAAATTAGGAAGAAAGATCTTGTTAAAATAACTGCCAATTGAGAGGAGGTCAAGAAATACTTGGCTAATTAAAACACAAATAAGCCCCATAAACCAGACAGTCCAGCAGACATGCACCCAGGGAATTAGCTAACTAAATTACTGCATGTGATGTTCCCCTCTCATATTATCTGGACCAGTGATCTGCTCGGTCACTCCAATCCTTGACTCCGGGAGCCAGTCTTACCCTGCTCTGCTGTGAGAACCCCACTCCTGGGCTGTTCACGCACAGCCTCTGGCATGTAAGCTGCTCTCAGATACTTGCAATCGAATGACACTAGCCAGTATCTCTGGTCCCAGACACAACCCTAGGAACCTCCGTCTTGCAGTGTCCAGTATAAGCTTGCAGTGGGCATATGAGTTTGTCAATTTAACAAAGAAATTGATATGCACCTGGCTTGTTATCCCAAGGGGGGTCTCTGACATGCTTCAATCCAAACGCACTGCTTCAGGTAGAATAAACAAATAAATCTAACTACAAAGATAGGTTTTAAGTGATTATAAGTCAAAGCACAACAAGTCAGGTTTAGTCAAATGAAATAAAAGCAAAACACATTCTAAGCTGGTCTTAACACTTTCAGTGTCCTTACAAACTTAGATGCGTCTCATCACAGGCTGGCTGATTGCCCTTCAGCCAGACTCTCCCCTTTGATCAGCGCTTTAGTCGCTTGGTGGTGGTGTCTGTAGATGGAGCTGGAAGAGAGAGAGAGCATGGCAACCATTTCTCCCTTTTATCATGTTCTTTCTTTCCTCTTGGCTTTGCCCCCCCCCCCTTCAGAGTCAGGTGAGCATTACCTCATCATAGTCCCAAACTGACCAGAGGAAGCGGGGTGACTCACTTGAGTCCAAGCCCCAGGATCACAGGAAACAACAGATAGATCTAGGACAGCCGGCAGAGAGGTAAATCACTCCTGGGGCAGGGGGTCGGGACTGGGGAAGACCTGGCTGATGCCTCCTACCCTGTGCTGGGCTTAGCTGCTAGTCTTGGCTGGGATGGGGAGGACAGGACTTCCTCTTCCCCTGCAAAGCGTCCGGAGCTATCAGACCCACCCCAAGATTTCTCCCCTGGTTGTAGGAAGCTCTGCAAACTGCCCCCCCGTGCTTCCTACACCCATCACTTCTCAGCTGCAAGGGGGAGGGATGACTGTACTGGGAACTGCTCCACCATCCGCCCAATCCCCATGTATCCAGACCCCCTCATACCCAGACCCTCCCGCCGACCCTCACCCCACCCCTGCAGTCAGAACCCCCCTGATGAGCCCCACTCCCCCTGCATCTGGACCACCCAACGAACCACTTGCACTTGGATCCCCACCCCACTGAGCTACACTCCCCCAGCATCTAGACCCCGCCCCCACTAAGCTCCCCACATCCAGACCCCCTGCCGAGCTCTATCTCCCCCACACCCAGACTCCCCTGCTGAGCCCCAAGCACCTTCACCTGGACCCCCCTGCAGTGTCCCATTACCATTGCACCTAGAACCCCTCAACAAGCCCATGTGCATCCAGATCCCCCCGCACCTGGATCCCCCACTGAGTTGCCCGCACCCAGATTGCCCCACACAGAACCCTCTCAATTCACATTTGGATCCAGGGCCGTCCTTACCCATACGCAAAGTACGCAGCTGCGTAGGGCACCAGGAAATTTGGGGTGCCCTGCACAGCTGTGTGCTGCTCCAGCCCCTGCTCTGGCTCTTCCCCAGGGCTCTGCCCCTGCTCCGCCTCCATCCCACCCACTTCCCCAAAACCCCCGCCCCTGCTCTGCCCCCACCCTGCCTCTTCCCGCCCCTGCCCAGCCCCGCCCCCACTCCACCCCTTCCCCCAAACCCCCGCCCCTGCTCTGCCCCCACCCTGCCTCTTTCCACCCCTACCCAGCCCCAGCCTCAGCCCCAGCCCCACCCCCACTCCCCTGAGCTCTGCAGCAGGGCGGGGGCTGCACTCACCGGTGGCGAGAGTGCAGCGCCAGCGACCTAGCCCCAGCCGCGCTGCTGGTGAATGCTGGGGGGTGGTTCCCCCCCCGTGCCCCAAGCCACCCCCACCCCCACGGAGGCCTGGGGCCCGCACCCCCGCACCTCCCTACAGAAGCCCGCCTCTCTTCCCCCCCCCCCCCACGTGGGGGGCTGCATAGGGCCCCAGTATAGCTAGGGACGGCCCTGTCTGGATCTTCCCCTCACTAAGCCCCTCCACACTTGGATCCTGCCTTGCTGAGCCTGCCTGCCCACACCTGGCACAGAGGGGCAGGGCTCTAGGATGTTTCTGGGGCAGGCCCAGTCCTTGCGCTGAGTTAGGGTTGGGTGCAGCCTCACCGCTGAGTCTGTGTGCCGGGGGGAACTGCTCAGTGATCTCCCACCTCTGTTCAGCCAGTGGCTTGTGCTCCCCAATGCCATGTTGGAGCCTCCACATTTATTTGACAAATAAAATTTGCAGAATTTTAAAATACTGTGCGCAGTATTTTTAATTTTTTGGTGCAGAATGCCCTCAGGAGTAACTTATCAACACCGAGTTTCATCTGCCATTTTGTTGCCAACTTACCCAGTTTTGTGAGATCAGTCTGCAACTCTTTGCAGTCACCTTTGGACTTAACTACCTTGCATAAATTTGTATCACCTGCACATTTTGCTGCGTCACTATTTCACCCCTTTTTCCAGATAAAGACTATGTTCAACAGCACAGGTCCCAGTACAGATCTCTGGGGGACCCCACTATTTACCTCTGTCTATTCTGAAAACTGGCTATTTATTCCTGCCCTTTGTTTCCTATCTTTTAATCAGTTACTGATCCATGAGGACCTTCCTTCTTATCCCATGACCGCTTACTTTGCTTAAGAGCTTTTGGTAAGGGACCTTGTCAAAGGGTTTCTGAAAGTCCAGGTATACTATATGGACTGGATCAGCCTTCTCCACATGTTTATTGACACTCTCAAAGAATTCTAATAGGTTTCTTCATACCTCATTAATCTATTACATTAACATGTAACTTCCAAAAGGGGAACTATACAAAAATGAGGAAGCTAGTTAAATAGAAATTAAGTGGAACAGTCACAAGGATGAAATGCCTAAAAACTGCATGGAGAATGTTTAAAAATACTATAATAAAGTCTCAAAGTAAATGTATACTCTAAACAAAAACAAAACAGTAAGAGGACCAAAAAAATGCCACTATGGCTAAACAGCAGGTAAAAGAGGCATTTGGAAGCAAAAAGGCATCCTATTACAAATTGGAAGTCGAATCCTACTAAGGAAAATAGAAAGGAACATAAACTATGGCAAGTCAACTGTAAAACTATAAGGCAGGCCAAGAAAGAATTTGAAGAGCAACTAGCTAAAACCACAGAAACTGAACAGCAATTTTTTAAAGTCCATCAGAGGCAGGAAGCTGCCAACCAGTCAGTGGAGCCACTGGAAAATTGAGGTGCTAAAGGAGCACCCAAGGAAGACAAAGTTGTTGCTGAGAAGCTAACATAATTCTTTGCATCAGTCTTCACTGCAGAGGACGTGGGGGAGATCCCCATACCCAAGCCATTTTTTGTAGGTGACAGTTTTGAGGACCTGCCCCAGACTGAGGTGTCAGTAGAGGAGGTTTTGGAACAAATTGGTAAATTAAACAGTATTTAAACTCATCACCCCAGAGTTCTGAAGGAACTCAAAGATGAAATTGCAGAACTGCTAACTCTGGCATGTAACCTGTTGCTTAAATCAGCCTCTATAGAAGATGATTGGAAGGTAACTAATATAATGCCGGATTTTTTAAAAAGGCTCCAGAGGCAATCCTGGCAATTACAGGCCAGTAAGTCTAACTTCTGTACCAGGCAGATTGGTTGAAACTTAAGGAACAAAATTATCAGACACATAAATAAACACAACATGCGGGGAAGTGACAGCACTGCTATTACTCCCGGGGGCATTCTGCACCAAAAAATGAAAAATTCTATGCACAGTATTTTAAAATTCTGCTAATTTTATTTGTTAAAATAATACTACATAATCACGCCAGTTACAATAATTTTGGTAATTTAATTCAAAATACATGTCAGCAAGGATGTCTGTAACAATATGGACACACACACAAATTCCCCCAGGAGTAGAGAGTTTAAAGAAACTCCAGTGAAAACCCAGTGCCTCTTTTTCTGCCCTCTAACCCTAAGCCCCAGCGCCCAAGTCCAAGGAGGCCAAACACCTGGACTTGTTCAGATGCAAAGTGTACTCAACGTGGGGGTCTCCAGCTCAGGATTGCCAACCAGCCGGTATAACTTCAACTCCTGGAACTCTATGCTCAAGTTCAAGGAGCTTGTGCCAACTGAGTCCAGGGAGGAGTTTGGAGCCATAGTGGAGGAGGGCAAGGCAGTGGCATGGACCTCTTTTCAGGCCTCACTGTACACTATGTACTCGGTGGCACATAGATTGTTCTCTGGTATCGCCACTTCTACTGTGCTTGGTCCCAAATAACCTCAGACCACTGAGTCTGCTGCATGGTGGAAGAGGAATACTCTCTTCAGTTCTGCTCCTACCCTCCTTCCCAGTCCCTCTTCAGGGACCCCTCACGAGCAACTCCTTATCCAGTAGGTGCAGGCGCTCCTCACCATGGGAGCAGTGGAGGAGGTTCCTGAGGAGATAAGGGGCAAGGGATTCTGCTCCTGATACTTCCTAATCCCAAAGGCCAAAGGGGGTCTCAGACCCAATCTAAATCTGTGCAGACTCAACAAGTTCATGGTAAAGTTGGAAGTTCCTCATGGTCTCCCTGGCCACCATTATCCCCTCCCTGGATCCAGGAGACTCGTATGCCGCCCTTGACATGAAAGACGTATACTTCCATATAGCGATTTTCCCCGCACACCTGCGCTTCCTATGCTTTGTGGTCAACCACAAGTATTACCAATTCCCTGTCCTATCATTTGGCCTCTCAACAGCCTCCCGGGTGTTCACCAAGTGCATGTGGGTCGTGGCTGCTTTCCTCTGTCACCAGCAGGTGCAGGTATACCTACCTCGTCGACTGGCTGCTCAGGGGCTGCACCAGGGCACAGGTGCAGTCCCAAATCCGCTTGGTCGGGTGCACGTTCAAGCGGCTGGGTCTCCTCCTCAACTTGGGGAAGTTGACCTTGGAACCGACCCAGAGAATAGAATTCATTGGGGCAGTGTTAGACTCGGTTCAGGCGCGAGCTCTTCTGCCAGAGACCCTATTCCGAGCCATCACGGACATAATTCAAAGCCCCCAGCAATTCCCAACCACAACAGCAAGGAGTGCCTGAGTCCTCTCTGCCACATGGCTGCTTGCACTTACGTGACCCAGCACACCAGGCTCCGGCTCAGACCGCTGCAGGCACGGCTCCCATCAGCCTGCTGCCTGGGGCGCAACAGCTTGAATTCAGTGGTCACGGTAACAGGGCAGGTCCTCACGTCCCTCCACTGGTGGCTCGACCCCCAAGTGGTGTGCAGAGGAGTCCCCTTCCACAACCCTTAGCCTTCCTTGTCCCTGGTTACAGATGCGTCGGCTCTGGGATGGGGGTAGCATCTGGGGGACCTCCAGACACAAAGCCTGTGATTGCAGGACGAGCTCTCCCTACATATCAACATCAAGGAGCTGAGGGCAGTGCTCCTTGCTTGCCAGGCCTTCTAGGCCTGACTGCAAGGCCAGTGCACAGTGGTTCTAATGAACACCACCACCCCCTTGTTTTACATCCACAATCAGGGTGAAGCCCGTTCCTCTCCCCTATGCCCAGAGGCCCACTGGCTCTGGGAGTTCTGCACAGCCCATTCCAGTCACCTGGAAGCATCCTATCTACCAGGAGTTCAGAACACGCTGGCGGACGGCCTCAGCAGGTCCTTCCGCACACACGGGTGTCCATCCGGCTGGATGTCATACACCTCATTTTCCAAAGGTGGGAGTTTCCCCAGGTCAACCTGTTCGCCACCCAACGCAACAGGAAGTGCCCAATGTTCTGCTCCTTCCAGGGTGGCAGCCCAGGCTCCCTCACGGACGCATTCCTGCTACCCCGGAGAGGTCGCCTGCTCTACGCCTTTCCCCCGTTCCCTCTCATGCACAAGGTCCTGCTCAAGGTCCGCAGGGAGGGGGCAAAGGTAATTCTGATAGCTCCAGCATGGCCTCGACAACATTGGTACACCACGCTACTGGAGCTGTTGGTGGATGCACCGGTCATGTTACCTCTCCTCCCCGACTTACTCACTCAGGACCACGGTCGCCTCCATCTCCTCACTATATGTTCCATTCTATGCATCCGATGAAGTGGGCTGTAGCCCACGAAAGCTTATGCTCAAATAAATTTGTTAGTCTCTAAGGTGCCACAAGTACTCCTGTTCTTTTTGCGGATACAGACTAACACGGCTGCAACTCTGAAACCTGTCACATGTTACATGCAGCAGGGAGAAACCACGGATTGCTCTTGGGTTTACGTAACTCCTGGTGTCTGCAGTTTGTTGTTTGGCAATGATGTGGAATGCTGTCCTCTGGTGGCAAAATGTACCACCAGCAGCACTGTGAGAAATTCATTGGTTACACCTGAGCTGAAGATGTGGATGTTTGGAATTGGGGGCGTGCAGCCCAAGATGAGAAACCACAGTACAGGAAGAGCAGGAGGAATGCACAGAGGGCAAGGAGTTATGCAGGGATAGGAATGGCTGTGCTTGGGCTTTATTATTGATCTGCATGGATTGGGGACAGGGTGTGTCACTCTGGCATTATTGTTCTATGGGCTAGACAGGTCCAGGTAATCTTCACTCAGCACAGGATCTGGGTGGGGGAGTGGCAAAGGTTGTTCTAAATCACCTTTTGGTCTTGATTCCATTTGTCAGGAGCAAGTGCAGTCAAAGCAGGTGCGTTCAGGGGAGGATCTGGCCCCATATTTTGAAATACTTTAAATAAAAGCTTTACAACAAGCCAAACAAAAATATTTTGTTGCGGAGCAGTAAAATTGTAGCTCCTCCTCCCCCCACCCCTGACTTTGCAGCACCCTACCCTCAGGGTCTGTTTCCTCTCCTCCTCCCTGTATTGGGAGGCCATTGGCTTTGGCTCTGTGGCTTCTCTCAGGCTCACCTACTCCCACCATTAATCATTCCAGAGTCCTGGCTTGTCGGTGTCTTTTCTGGTACTTGATTTTCTCACTATATTTTGTTTTCTCCCTCAGACGAACATTGGTTCCATCTTGGCATCAGTAAATCCATACAAACCCATCTCTGGTCTGTACAGTGCGAGTGCCATGGACCTGTACAGACGGCATCACCTGGGTGAGCTGCCGCCCCATATCTTTGCCACTGCTAATGAGTGTTACTGCTGCTTGTGGAAGCGTCACGACAGCCAGTGTGTTCTGATCAGGTTAGAGACTAAACATACAGCTAACCCCCGAGTTGTATTACACTCCCCACTCCCACCATCCTATGTACGATGGCACCTGTGTTCCTACCCCTTGTCTCTCCTATGCCTGCAGTAGTGGAGATGCCCCACATTTGGTTCTACAGACCACTTACATAAGAACGGCCAGACTGGGTCAGACCAAAGGTCCATCCAGCCCAATATCCTGTCTACCGACAGTGACCAATGCCAGGTGCCCCAGAGGGAGTGAACCTAACAGGCAATGATCAAGTGATCTCTCTCCTGCCATCCATCTCCACCCTCTGACAAACAGAGGCTAGGGGCACCATTCCTTACCCACTTTGTCCCACCCAGGGAGAATGGAGAATGTCACTTGCTCTGTTCTGGGTTTGTGAATGTATCATGTCTGTTCCTTAACAGCGGAGAAAGTGGAGCTGGAAAGACCGAGAGCACCAAGTTGTTGCTCAAATTCCTGTCAGCTATGAGCCAGAACTCTCTAGGGGGCCCTGCATCTGAGAAGAGCACTCACGTGGAGGAAGCCATCCTGGAGAGCAGGTACAGTTCATCTTCACGGAAGAGACAACCAGTGAGCAGTCAGGGACAGTGTCTGCAGGGGTAAGAAGGGCCCTGTATGGCTGGGGCAGCTGTGTGACCTTTATCACACAACAGCCCTTTCACCTCACTGAACAACTAACTTCTGGAAGGCATAGAATGATAGAATCATAGAGTTTGAGGCTAAAATGGACCATTAGATCATCTAGTCTGACCTTCTGTGTAGCACTAGCCATCACCCAGCACCCGCACACTAAACCCAACAATGGAAATGAGACCCACAGAGAATAGGAGGGACCAAGGTGCATCAGCACTCCAGGCCCCTGCAATGGCAGGGAATGATTACATGAGCTATACACAGATAATCCTGGCAAGTGACATGCTGCAAAGTAACGCGAATCTCCCCCCACCCCCCAAGATCATTGCTTATCTGACCTGGGGGAAAATTCTTTTCCAACCCCATATATGGCAATCAGTTAAATCCTGTGCATGTGAGCAAAAACCAGTCAGCTAAGCCCCTGAGGGAGAATGCTCGGTGCCACCTCAGAGCCCTGGCCCTCCCCATCCAGTGTCCCATCTCCAGCCGTGGCCGCTCCTGATGGTTCATAGGAAAGAGATTAAAAAACCTGCTAGATTACGATGGGGGTGGGGTGGGAGGAGGAATCCCTTCCTGTCCCTGAAGGTGGCCAGCTGAAACCTGAGCGCCAAACTCTGAAGCATGAACATTCAGGTACCACAGTGATGAGCGCTGTATAAGAACCTGAATAGAAAAGAACGGAACTTCACAGCTGGTATTGGCACATCTAAACAGTGATGGTATTAAGCAGGGACAATGTAAGAAACACACACCCTGGAAGTCCAGGCCCCTTGTAAAGGGCCAGTACAGTGTCTGCTTCCCAAATAGCCCTTTGTAGTTCTGTGGGCCTGTGGCACTTCAGTACTGTTTTCTTCCATGCCTGCCCTTATGCATGAACCCCTCCCTCCCCCCCCGAACTAATCTGTAAAACCAGTACCCTGTCCTCAGACCCACCTCTGTCATGGGGCCTATGGTAAATTGCCAAATGGTAATGGCTGGGCAGGTGGCTAGCAGGGATAACTGACATCACTCAGACCCTAAGTCTGTTTGTCTTTTAAATCTTTTAACTGTGCCTGCAGTGAGTCTGTGTAACGTTCTGTCCCTTTTGCTGCTACCCTCTTCTTGCTTCCTCTGTGACCTCAATTTGTTACAGATACTTGTTGTTTGTCTTTAAATAGATTGTAAGCTGTTTGGGACAGGGAGTGTTTCTTGTTACTTGTGCAGTGCCTGGCATAGTGTGCATCCATCCTAGGCCTTTGGGAGAAATTGCAATATGAATAATAAGACTAATGTATAATCATTAGATTCCCCATGCTGCATGAGATCAAGGTGGGAGCTCTCTATTCTCCTTGGAGGTATAAGCAGAGGAATATCGAGCAGTAGGGAAGCGTGATTACCACTGTATACAGCATTGGTGAGACTGTTACTGGATGGTATGTCCCATTGTGGGGTGCAGACTTTAAAAAGAAAGTTGACAAATTTGAGAGGACTCAGAGAAGAGCTACAGGAATGATTCACGATCTGGAAAATTTGCCTTGTACTGAAAGGCTTAATATGTTTTGTTTATCCAAGAGAAGGTTAAGAGGTGACTTGATCATGGCCTATAAGATTTCTGATGACTGAGGGCGCTTTAACGTGGCATAACAAGATCTAGCGTCTGAAAGTGGAGCTAGACAAAGTCAGATTAGAAATAAGCAACACATCTCTGACAAGGAGGGTAATTAACGATGGGAACAACTTATTCAGGGTGTGGTAGATTCTCCATCACTTGGTCTTTAAACCAAGCCTGGGTATCTCTTTCTAAAAGACGCACTGTAGCTCAACCAGAAGCAGAGCTGTCCCTAGGGTAGGGCGAATCGGGGCGGTCACCCTGGGCCCCGCGCTTTGGGGGGCCCCGTGGCGGCCACCCCAGATCGCTGTACCCTAGGGATGGCTCTGTGTGCATGTCCTGCGGGGGGTGCGGGGCCCGGCCGGGGGGGGGCGGGGTTAGCATGCGCAGGGCCAGACTGGCCCAGGCAGTTAGTGGGGGGCCTGGCGCTGGCAGCGGGGGTCAGGTCCGCACTCACCGGTGGGAAACAGTAGCAGCAACCCCAGCCTGCCCCGCCAGCTCCCGGTGTCGCTTGGGGGAGGGGGCGGAAGCAGGAAAGAGACGGGGCAGGGGTGGGAAGAGGTGGGGTGGAGTGGGGGCGGGATTGTCCTGGTCCCCCTCCCCCCCACCCCAGGGAGTAATGGGCTCAGTGCAGGAATCCTCGGTGAGGTTTTGTGACCTGTATTATGCAGGAGGTCAGACTAAATTATCATAATGGTCCCTTATGGCCTTAAAAATCTGAGTCTCCTGTTAGTGGTTCCTTTACTTCTCCTTGGTAGCCAGTTAGAACGAGCCCCAGACAAGATATGATGGGAACAGTCCTCAGCTGTGCTGAGCTCCATGCTATATGGTGAATCTGCCACAGACCTATGCAGACCCCTCTACTGTGGTGAACTGTCTCCCCAAACCTTTGCTATTGATGGGGACAGAGGAAAAGGTGGTTCTAAGTCACTTTTGTGCTTCCTGTGATCCTGGGGCTTGGCTGGGAGCTGATCCAGTCTCCAGCTCAAATTAAATCAGTTACCGGGATTCTCTAACCTGTGCCAGCTAGAATGCCCTCTAGGGACCCTTTTCCTGATTGAGCTTCAGTGTTCTGTGAGGCATTCTAGCTCTACCCTAGTCTGCAGAAGAGAAGAATGAGGGGGGGATTTGATAGCTGCTTTCAACTACCTGAAAGGGGTTCCAAAGAGGATGGATCTAGACTGTTCTCAGAGGTAGCAGATGACAGAACAAGGAGCAATGGTCTCAAGTTGCAGTGGGGGAGGTTTAAGTTGGATATTAGGAAAAACTTTTTCACTGGGAGGGTGGTGAAGCACTAGAATGGGTTACCTAGGGAGGTGGTGGAATCTTCTTCCTTAGAGGTTTTTAAGGTCAGGCTTGACAAAGCCCTGGCTGGGATGATTTAGTTGGGAATTGGTCCTGCCATGAGCAGGGGGTTGGACTAGGTGACCTCCTGAGGTCCCTTCCAACCCTGATATTCTATGATTCTATTATTCTACCCTCTCTAGCCTCCAAATGGCTGTCATACCCCTCTGCCTGAGGCCTACAGGGCTGGGGAATTCTCAGCAGCACCCAGAAAACTGCTTTAAGGTCACTTTTTATGCTACTCCAGTGGCACCGAATGATCTTAGTGGGGCTGAGGAACTGGGCTAATGTATACAGAAAGCCAGCAATGCTATTGTTACATTTCAGCTCAGACTTGCTCATAATATTAAAGGTTCTCCTGTGTGGTGTAATGTTATCGTAATCTTGTTTACTTGCTTTTTGTGAAAGTTCATACTTTGTATTTTTCCCAGAAATCCAGTCTCTGAAAACTTTTTTAGCCCAACTGGGTTAGTTTCAGTGGTGTTCTTGTTTGCCGTGTCCCCTTATTTTAGCTTCTTCATTAGAAATGTTAACGTATCTCTCACATTTCCGTCTTGCTTGCTTGGTCTCTTCAGGAGACTTGATTTCCAAGACAGAGAAAATGTATGAAAATATTTGTACTTGTTTATTGAAACTTCAGCAAGTTTTGAGATTTTTATGTGAAGATGCTTCTTTGTTAAATTGATATCCTTCCTCCGTGAAAGAAAGCTAGTGCTAGAAGGATTTTGAAAGGTGCATAAAACAGTTGGTTGATGTTTTCTCTAATATTTATTTTATTTTCTCAGGGGTTCTACTCCATCTTCATCCTCCTCGATCTCTCTGCTCCTTTTGACACTGTTGATCATACCCTCCTTCGTGACATTTTGTCCTCCCTTGGCTTTTGTGACTCCGTCCTCTCCTGGTTCTCCTCCTACTTCACTGGCTGCACCTTCAGCATCTCTTTCGGTGGGTCCTCTTCCTTCCCTCTCCCACTGTTCGTGGGGTCCCACAGTGCTCTGTCCTTGGCCCTACTCCTTTCTGCTCCCTTTACCCTTCTCTCTGGGTGACCTCATCTGTGCCCAGGGCTTCAGCTTTCATCTCTAAGTTAATGTGTCACAGATCTACCTCTCCATTCCTGATCTGTCTCCTTCAGTCAGTCCCATATCTCTGTCTGTTTCTCTGACATCTTCTCCAGGATACTTCTCACTGTCCACTTTTTAATATGGCCAAAGCCAAACTCCTGATCTTTCCTCTGAAACCGTCCTCACTCCCGCTGTTTTCTGTCACTGTTGACAATACAACTGTCCTCTCTGCCATTCAGGTCTGTAATCTGGGAGTCATCTTTGACTGCTCTCTTTTTACATCTTACATCCAGCCTATGTCTAAATTCTGCAGCTGCTTCCTTTACAACATTTCCAAAATCCAATATTTTCTTTCTCTCCATATAGCTAAAACTCTGGTTCCAGACCCTTCTCATTTGCTGTCTTTACTACTGCTGCCTGCTCTGCTCAGGCCTGCCTGTCATCCATCTCTGGTGCCGTCAAAATGAAGCATCTAAGATCATCCTTCTAGCCTGTCACTCTGTCACCCTCACCCCTTTGAATTCCTGCCCTGCACAGGGTTCCTGTTCTCCACTGCATCAAATGCAAACACCGTCAGGGCCCTTCACAACTCTGTTCCATATACATCTCTGCGCTTGTCTCTCACTGTGTTGCCTTCCCCATTCTCTTTGCTTCACTAATAATGGCAGCCTTAAATGCCTATTTGTCCATTCTCCCACAAATGCCTCTGCACCTTTTTCCATGCTGCCCCTTATGCATGGAATGCCTCACTGAGCTAAACTGTATAGCCACTCCCCTCTGCTCCTTCAAATCCTTCCTCCAGATCCACTTCTGCCATAGTCCCTGCTAGAAATCAGCTCTTCAGTGAGCGCTTGGGGCTGCTGCAGTTGGAGAGAGCTGATTTGATTTAATTACTATTATTATTTAAATTCAGATTATTTAGAACCACCAGGAATTGTCAAATTGGTAGTTAACCTACACGATGTAACTGTGGTAACCATGTGACCTTATTATCCTCACCCATGTTGTCCCTTCCCCTTCTGTTTGTCATGGTCATTTTGTTTCAGATTAGACCCTGATCCTGCAAATATGTATGTGTGTAATATTGTGCATGTGCGGTGTCGATGAACCAGTGGGACTACTTGTGTGTAAAGTTACTCATGTGTAAGTGTTAGCAGGATCAGGACTTAGATAGTAAGCTATCTGGGGCAGGGACCACACTTCCTGATGTGTTTGTGCAGCTCCCAGCACAGAGGAACCTGGTCCTGCATGGGCTGTCTGGGTGCTGTTGCAGTACAAATAATTTCATTTTTGCCTTTGTTTAAAGACTGTTTTTCAAAGAATAAAGTATAAAGATAGGGCTTGAGATTCTGTAAAGCATTCCCTGCATTTCAGTGTCACTCCCTTCACATAGCTAACCTTGTCCAAAGTCAAGACAACCTGCTATTTTCTGCAAACTGCAGCAGTATTTCATCTCAAATAACATTGCAGGTCATAATTATTTTTTTAACTTTTTTATAATCCTGGATCTGCTTGTCTCTGAAACTGCACAGATGAGACTATGGGCATCATCCACACATTCAAAAAAATATTTCTCAGAGTGATAATGCAATCCTCTTTGTTAAAAATCACAATGAGTTTTAGTGTTAAATATAAACTTTTACAGAGCATTCCTGCAATGCGGCCTTGACTTTTTCTTTATGTTTTGTTTTCCCCACTGAACTTTTAATCTTTGTATTGGTTAAACCACTGGCTCTCAACCTTTCCAGACTTCTGTACCCATTTGAGAAGTCTGATTTGTCTTGTGTACCCCCAAGTTTCACTGCACTTGAAAAGTACTTGCTTACAAAATCAGACATAAAAATACAAGTGTGTCACAGCACACTATTACTGAAAGTTGCTTACTTTTTCATTTTTACCATGGAATATAAATACAGTACTTACATTTAAGTGTATAGTATATAGAGCAGTATAAACAAGTCATTGTCTGTATGACATTTTAGTTTGTACTAAGAAGAACAGGAGTACTTGCGGATACAGACTAACACGGCTGCTACTCTGAAACCTGTTAGTTTGTACTGACTTCACTAGTGCTTTTTATGTAGCATGTTGTAAAACTAGGCAAATATCTAGATGAGTTGATATACCTGCTGAAAGACCTCTGCATTCCCCAAGGGTACATGTACCTCTGGTTGAGAACCACTGGGTTAAACTATTAAATGGAATATTCTAATCCTGGTCCCAATTTGCCTGTTTGAATGAAACTGGCTTTTTCCCCTTGAAGTGTAATTGATATTGTTCTGCTGAGCAAAATCAAAGTCTCTAAGCAGCTCACTGCAGTTATAACCCAACATTGTCTTGCCAGTTTGAACCAGCTGAGGCTGATCAGGAAAGCTGGTTTTTAAAACAAGACAAGCTTTTTTTATTTCATGATCAGACTGAAGGTTTAAGACTTGAATCCAATTGGGAGCATATTCTTCCTGAGTTGGCATAGTGCTCTCAGCATGAGGTTTGAAATACATAGGGAGTATGTTTTCCTCCATGCTTGGAAAGCACTTAGTATAATTGGGACTTGATTCCAATTGTAAATAACAGCATAAATGTTCTAGAACCACTGGTTCATATTCCAGCATGGCCATCTCAGTCATTGATTTGTACAAAGCAAATTAATTTAGCATATATATTTCTCGCTTTGTGATTGTTTGAAAACATGGAATCTTGTCCACCTCACGGTGTTGTAGTTATGCTGTCCCATTTTCAGATGGGGAAATTGTGGCAAAGAAGTGGCTTGCCCAAGGCTGCAGACAGGGGTAGTGTGAGAACAAGGGTTGGGACTAGTCCCACTAGATCCAGAGGTAGGCAAACTTTTTGGACTGAGGGCCACATCTCTATATGGAAATTGTATGGAGGGCTAGCAGGGGATTGGGGCACATGTGGGGGGTTGAGGGCTCCAGATGGGGGTGCAGACTCTGGGGTAGGGCTGGGGATGAGGGGTTTGGGGTGCAGGAGGGTGCTCTGGGCTGGGATGGAGGGGTTTGGAAGGC